>NC_053025.1:399432752-399597639 GCF_003073215.2 Triticum urartu | reverse complement strand
GGGCTCCCTCCTACGTACCTGTGGAAGCACCATGCTCCGTTCTGGCTGACGACACTGCCGAGGAGCGGCTATGCCCGTACACATACGGAAGCGCTATGCTCCGCGTTGGTGATAAACAACTGAGGGCGGCCCCTGGGCCGCATCAACCTCAGGGAGCCCTGAGCTCAGTGTCTAGCCTCATCGTAACGCCTCCCCTCGGGAGTGCCGCACGAGGGGGCTGGGCACGGGGGCTGCGCCTGGGTCACGCCCAGACGCACGCCACCCAGCCAGGCCCCCCCGGGCCTGGTTCGTCGCGCGTCTCTCCCCAAGCGGAGCCAAGGTACGAAGGCTGTTTGAGAGTCAAGGGGGACTCCTGAGCATCGCGACTCAGGAGCCTAACTGGTCACGTAGCCCCTCACTCCTTAGTTCCGAAAGGCTAATGGCGGTTGAGGTATGCGCGCGGCCGGGCTCTGCAGACGTAGAACGGTAGATCCACCCACATCACACCTCCCTACTTGCTGTTCATGCGCCAAGGGGGACTCCTGAGCATCGCGACTCAGGAGCCTAACTTGTCACATAGCCCCTCACTCCTTGGTCCCGTCCTGGTTTCCGGTCGGGGCTAACGGTGGCTGAGGTATGCGCGGGGCTGGGCTCTGCCGGCGTAGAACATAAGCAAGTAGGAAGGAAAAGCGTAAATTTCAAGGAATTCAAAAGCAAATATTATAGTCCACACTGTTATCTCAATGCCAAACGCAAGTTTAAACGCCTCCCCGAGGCATGATACATGTGCAGGAATTAAAGGCAGGACAAGAGCCACAACGGAGTCACTTGTCGGCGGTGGAGCAGCGCGGAGTGGGTTCGCCTCATGGAGCAGCGGGGTCGGCAGCGCCTTGCTTCGGCTTGGTGCTGAAGGCCCGGAACTTCCCCAGCAGAGCCTCCGCGCGACCCTTCACGGCCTCGGCAGTGGCAGCGGCACGCTCGCCGCTTACTAGCTCCAGCAGGCTGTCGAGGTCGACGCCGGGATCGCGAAGGTAGATGTGGGTGAGGACCCGCGTCAGCACTGCAGAAGACAAGACACGGGCCTCGGCCTCGGCCGTGGGGCCAAGGCCAAGGGCGACATCTTCAAGAGCGCGAACCAGGAAGGGAAGCAGCTTGGCGGGGCCGTCCTCGGCGCTAGCCAGCGGGCTCTCTAGGCCGCTGTCGTAAAGCGTCCTCAGCGAGGAGCAAGCCTTCGCCTCCATCTCCGTGAAGGCCACGCGGTCCTCGGCAAGAACCTAGGCCTTGTCGTCCAGCTCGACCTTCCTCGCCCCCAACTCCTGCTCCAGCACGCCTAGGCGGTCACGGCGCCTCTTGAGCTTGACCTCCCTCTCCTTGACGGCCGCTCGCGAGCCTTCATGCCTTCTTCCTGCTCTTGGCGAAGGCGGGCCTCTTTCGCGAGCTGGTCCCGCAGGCTTTGCAGCTCGTCCTCCAGCGCCTTGCAGCGACCACGGACGTCGACCACCTCCCCCAGGGCTGCGTCACGAGCAGCCTTCGCCTCAAGGACGGCCTGCCTCTCCTCATCGCAAGCCGTCGAGGCCTGGACCAGCGCCGCCCGAATCGAAGTGTCGGAGCGAATCCATCCTGAAGCCAGCTCCAAGCGCCCGGCCACCAAGCGAGGGTCGGCGCCAAGAAGATCCTGCCGCAGTCGGTCCAGCTCAGCAGCAGCACGATCCAGGACGGCAGGAGGAGTCGGAGAGACAGCAGTCGGTGGAGTAGGAGGAAAAGGCAGCAACGCGACCACAGCATCCTGAGGCGGAACTTGCTGCGCCCCAACGGCTGAAGTGGCGGCAGTAGGCAAAGGCACCTCGGGAGTCACTTGGGCCATGGGAGCTGAGCTCGCCCCAGCCGGCTCAGCCAGGCCTCGCGAGGACGACCGGGCAGGAGAAGCCCATGCGTCGCGGTCACCTTCCTTCGCGGGCAGAGGCGCTGCCACGGATGGAACCTCAGGAGCTCCCTTCGGCTTCTTTGCTGCGGGCGCCAGCCTATCCAAGAGATGCGGACATCAAGCCTTAGAAGCAGAACAAGAAATAAAGACAAGAATCAAGCGCTTACGGGTCGTCGCCAGTGAGCTCAAGCGGCCTCCGGCCAAATTTGAAGCCCGAAAGCCGGCTGGAAGGGTCAACCTCGGGGAGCTTGGAAGCGCAAGGCGCGTCTGCGGTCCGCCTCAGGGCCGGGACAGACCCGCGGGAGATCAGCCCGGTCCTGTCCTTCTTCGGGATCGGGGGCAAGATCCCGCCGTCCTGCTCGTCATCATCCTCGTCGTCATCACTCGGAGAGAGGCGGAGAACATGGGACTTGCGCCGGGGGAGGGGAGCCCTCGACTCTCCGTCAGTCGCCTCGGAGTCAGGCCCTTTTTCCCACTCCCCTCCTTCCTCCTCTTCGCTGGAGTCGTCGGAGGACACGTCCACCGATTCCCCGGGAGTTTCCATGGGCACGGGCCCATCCCCGTTGAAGACGGGCATGGACTCCACTACCTGCTCCCAGTCGTCGCGGAGGAACAAGGGTGTAGGAGCGCCCTCCAACCTCGCCACATCGCCCCCGACCAGAGATTGGAGGACCGCAGCCAGATCTTCGTCGGCCAAGGCCGCGGGGCTCGGATGGGGCCTCCACATCGGAAGTGATTACTGCCGAAGTGGAGCCAGCTGGTGCTCCAGGAATTCCCTCAGCAGCGACGCGCCGGTCAGCTTCGCCGCCGCCATGTTGGCCGGCCTCAGATCCGCGTCCATCTTTTCCAACACCAGCTTCGCGTGGGGGTCCGCGAGCTCCGCTCGACCCCAATCGCTGGAGCTCGTGGGTTGCTCCATGGGCAAGATCAGCCGAGGCTGGATGCGCCCAGCATCTGCCAAGACCCACATGCTCCTGAAGCCCTCAATCCTTTTCCCGGGGTTCGAAATGGCAATGGCGCCACCGTACGTGATGAAGCTCGCGCACGCGGAAGCAGGACCGCGAGAGGTCCGGAGGTAGAAGTAGTGGTGCAGCAAGGCCACTGAGGGCTGCACCCCTACGTGAGCCTCGCAGTAATAGGTGAAGATTTCCAGGAGAAGGACAGAGTTGGGTTGGAGATGCAGAGCCTGTAGCTTATAATGGCGGAGGACAGAGAAGAAGAACTCGGAGAAGGGAGGCACCAGGCCAGCAGCAATGGCGCTTACAAAGAACGGATAGAAGGTGCTCCCTTGGCCCTCAGGGGTGGTGGAGCCGGCCTTGAACACCTTCCCCCCGTCGATGCCCTGCGCCACCGCCATCCGGCGCAACTGGACGAGGCTCGCCTCCGACACGTTCGGCGAGTGCAGGGCAGATGAGTACCAAGCTCCGACCGGGGACTGACAAGGCGCCATGGCTTCCTAGGTCATGCGGTCAGAGTAGATCTGGAAATTTTGGAGGAAGGAAGGAGAGGCGCAAGAAAGGGGATCTGAGCAGCAACCGGAGAAAGCAAAAGGCAAAGCCTAGGCAGATGCCGCTCCTTTATCAACTCGCGCGGTTGCTGAGGCGCTCACGTCCAATCAACCGCCATGCGGCGCCCAAGGCCGCAGGGTGTTAGGGCCCGCGGCGCTTCGCTCTTGCCCTTTCGCCTCCCTGCACGGCCAAGTCCGGGTGCGCCTTGGGCCCGGGGGCTACTGTCGGCATTCTGGGAACGTTCTGGGAACGGGGGTCCCCAGACTTGCCTGCCTGCGGCGTGGCTCAAAGGGGGGCCCAGCACGGCCCATCTTCATCAACACAGACCCAAGACCCTCGCGAGGGGCCAAGCCTCGCGGGGCGGACGACACGGAGCTTCCTCAGGCACGGCTCATCAGGCTGGCTGAGGAGGCGGAGAGATCAAGGCGGGGTACCTCACGAGGTGCCCGTGACGCAAGCCATGACGACCGAGGCGCCAGGCGGGCGCCAGCCCGCGCAGTGTCCTCCTTTCCTCTTTGGTGCAAAGGGAGCAAGCGCAAGCGAGAGCATCAAGCAAAGGCACCCGTTTCGGTGCAACGAGACCAAGACCAGTCCAACAGCAGGGAGGAAGTCATTGTGGAGCCCAAGCCAGCGTCACCACCAGAGCCTTTGGCAGGCGAGGACCAACTTTAGTCAGGATAAGTGTACCAGATGTTCCCCTTCAAAGTGGCCAATTGTTGGCGCCCTTCCCGCTCAATATTTGGGAAGAGGCCCAGGGCCTTTGCCTATAAATAGGACTAGCCACCCACAGGGTAGAGGAGATCGGATCGCAATCGAGAAGAGAGAGAGAGAGAGAGAAGGGTGACTGAACTCCCTAGCAGTTCGTCGCCCCAGCCAAGAACAGACCCTCGCGAGGCTGTTCTTCCGGCTGTTCTTCCTTGTATTGCTCATCATCATTAGCGCAAGAGGCAATCCACCACACCACACACTGGAGTAGGGTATTACACCACAACGGTGGCCCGAACCAGTATAAACCCTATGTCTCTTGTGCTGTTCTTTCCATAGCTTAGATCTTAGCGAGGCGGAGGGGTGCAGGTAGGTAGAAGGCGAAATCTCCGCGCACCCCAGTGTTCAAACCTCAAGGGTCTGCCGGAACCCGAAATCCGACAGAGTGGATCACTAGACATTGCTCAAGAACATATTGAAATACCTGAAAAGGACTAAGGATATGTTTCTCGTTTATGGAGGTGACAAAGAGCTTGTCGTAAATGGTTACGTTGATGCAAGCTTTGACACTGATCCGGATGACTCTAAGTCACAAACCGGATACGTATTTATATTGAATGGTGGAGCGATTAGTTGGTGTAGTTCTAAGCAAAGCGTCATGGCAGGATCTACGTGTGAAGCGGAGTGCATAGCTGCTTTGGAAGCAGCAAATGGCGTAGTCTGGATGAAGGAGTTCATATTCGATCTAGGTGTAATACCTAGTGCATCAGGTCTAATGAAAATCTTTTGTGACAATACTGGAGCAATTGCATTGGTGAAGGAATCCAGATTTCACAAGAGAACCAAACACATCAAGAGACGCTTCAATTCCATCCACGATCAAGTCAAGGAGGGAGACATAGAGATTTGCAAGATACATACGGATCTGAATGTTGCAGACCCGTTGACTAAGCCTCTCTCACGAAAAACATGATCAACACCATCACTCCACGGGTGTTAGAATCATTACTATGTAATCTAGATTATTGACTCTAGTGCAAGTGGGAGACTAAAGGAAATATGCGCTAGAGGCAATAATAAAGTTGTTACTTATATTTCTTTATATCATGAAAAATGTTTATTATTCCTGCTAGAATTGTATTAACCGGAAACTAAGTACATGTGTGAATACATAGACAAATAGAGTGTCCCTAGTATACCTCTACTTGACTAGCTCGTTAATCAAAGATGGTTAAGTTTCCTGACCATAGACATGTGTTGTAATTTGATGAATGGGATCACATCATTAGAGAATGATGTGATGGAGAAGACCCATCCGCTAGCTTAGCATTATGATCGTTTAGTTTTATTGCTATTGCTTTCTTCATGACTTATACATATTCCTCTCACTATGAGATTATGCAACTCCCGAATACTGGAGGAACACCTTGTGTGCTATCAAATTTCACAACGTAAGTTGGTGATTATAAATATGCTCTACAGGTGTCTCCTATGGTGTTTGTTGAGTTGGCATAGATCAAGATTAGGATTTGTCACTCCGTGTATCAGAGAGGTATCTCTAGGCCCTCTCGGTAATGCACATCACTATAAGCCTTGCAAGCAATGTGACTAATGAGTTAGTTACGAGATGATGCATTATGGAACGAGTAAAGAGACTTGCCGGTAACGAGATAGAACTAGGTATGATGATACCGACGATCGAATCTCGACAAGTAACATACCGATGACAAAGGGAATAACGTATGTTGTTATGCGGTTTGACCGATAAAGATCTTCGTAGAATATGTAGGAGCCAATATGAGCATCCAGGTTCCTCTATTGGTTATTGACCAGAAATGTGTCTCGGTCTTGTCTACATAGTTCTCGAACCCGTAGGGTCCGCACGCTTAACGTTCCATGATTATTTGTATTATGAGTTATGTGATTGGATGACCGTCGTGGAATTGTCACGGCAGATGTCCTAGTGAAAGGACTTAGTCGTGGAGCCATCGCAACTAGGAAGCTTAAAGGGGTTAATCGGGACAAAGGACACGAGCGGTTTATACTGGTTCGGCCCCTTGCGGTGAAGGTAAAGCCTAGTCCAGTTGATGTGGTATTGCTAGGTTTTGATGACCAAGGAGCCGAATACGCTAGCTTGGCTTCTCGATCTGTTGTTTCCTACCCTAAGCCGCCGCAGGGTCGTCCCCTTATATACATGGGTGGACGCCTGGCGGCCTACAGTGTCCCGGCCTGCTCATATAACGTGTCCGGCTCGGTGACTTCTCTTACATGCCTTTCTTTACAAGTCTTACTTATACATGGCGGTTTACAATTATGGGCCTTAAGCTGCCTCTGGGCTTGGGCCTACTACAAGTCTTATAATAAACCATCTCCCTGTATATCCGCTGGGCTTCTTTAAACAACCCGCCATGAAGATTGACCCGACCCCTCCTGGGCGTGTCATACCTGGTAGTCATATTCCCAACATTAGGCCCCAGGTTGATTTGAACTTTGTTCTTGTCAACCTCCAACACTTAGTCGAAATCCATCTTCTGCTGTCTGTAAAAGCTCTGTAACCCGCCATGATGTCATCCTCAAAAAATATGGAAAAACGCCACGACGTCATCTTCAACGTATCCTTATCTTAAATGTTTTCCGAAAATCGAGGCATCCATTTAGCTGTATAATCATTACTTTGGTCTTCCTCGATTTTTGCGCCTTCCCGTTCACTTATCCCCTTATAAATAGGCACGGCCGGTCCTTCCTCTTTCTTCTTCTTCCTCCTCTCGCAACTTCTCTGCCACTCGAGCTCCGCTGCCGCCGCAGCGCACCATCGTTCTCAACTCTGGCCATTGCATCACCCTAAATTTGTCCAGAGAACAGCGGCGATCCTCCGCAGCAGCTCCGCACCCGTAAGCTCTCACCTTCTCACCCCCATAGATCTGCATTAGGTTTCGGGAGGTTCCTTTCTTGTGTTCTTCGTTGTTCGTCATAGACTCCTTGCAGCTTCTCCACTGCACCTCTCCTTTGATCTAGAAGAACTGTAGAATCTATGCGGTAGTTGTTTTACATCCATTTTAGAGGCTAATAGATCCCTTTCTTCTTGTACAAAGATCTCCTTAGAACTGATGAACTCCTCTTTTTTGGTTTTTAGGTCTAGATTTATTCCCTTTTTGAGCCATTTTGATCCAAAATAATAGCAACCACTTGTGAAACCTGTTTATCTTAATACTTAGCTAATTCTGACTCAAGCAACCTTTGAATATTTTTAGTCATGGTGGCTTATGACTCCGACTCATTTTTCCTTTATATATCGTTATCCCTATTTAAGCCGCCATTACTCATCTATATTATAATCATGAACCTGTAACTTCATTAATAAATTGAACCCGCAAATTACTTTCTTTTCAGCTTGCCCTTTTTTCATCATGCCGTCAAAAGCGCTAACAGTCTGCAACTAGGTCCCTTCCACAATTACTGAGAATACCTTGAAGGAATTTGTCACCATAGGGTTTTTGCCAGAGAAAAACATTATGTCTTATCGGGCTCCTGACCCGAACGAAGAACGGCCTCAGCCCAAAGACGGTGAAGTTATCGTTTTCACTGATCACATGAACCGGGGCTTCTCACCACCCGGCTCAAAGTTCTTCCGAGATGTTCTGCATTTTTTCAAGCTTCGTCCACAAGATATTGGACCCAACTCTATATCCAATATCTGCAATTTTCAAGTTCTTTGTGAGGTATATCTTGAAGAAGAACCGACCGTGGAGCTCTTTAGAGAGTACTTTTATTTAAACCGCCAGAATGAGTGCACCAACGGTCCTAGCTTGGAGCTTGGGGGAATCTCGATTCAACGCCGACAGGGTGTCGTCTTTCCTTTAGTGGTCTTACCAAGACATCCTAAAGACTGGAACCAAACTTGGTTCTACTGCCAAGATATATCACCGGCTGATGAAAAACCACTTCCGGGTTATCGCGTGGAGCGTCTTGACTCTAAGTTCGTGCTCCCTGACAAGCTTACTACTGCTGAACGCAAGAAGCTTATTCCATCTATCAAAAGGATTCAAGCTTTATTGGGGAATGGCTTAACTAGAGTTGACCTGATCTGTTGCTGGGTCGCATGGCGGGTCATCCCTCTAAGCCACCGATCCAAGTTAATGTATGAATATGGCGGAGGCCCAGACGACTCTCTGCGTTATAGCTCTATACAATTGACTGAAGAAGATATTGTTGCAATGTCAACCATCCTTGTGAATAGCAAATACGAGGGCTGCAGTAAGGTTGGATTAAACCCCTTCTGCAAACTTAACTCGATACCAGAGGTAAAACCTCCTAACCTCCTTCTCTTTTTGTGTTTTCCTCCGTAGTTAAAATACTTGCATGACCTTTTTAACTTGTTTATTTGTTTACAGGCCAAATCTGATTTCTGGAAGGCCGAGTATGATCATGAAGCTGCCAAGAAGGCTAGAGTTGCTGCCATAGCCGCCAGGAGAACGACCCGGAAACCCAAGAAGAAGAAGATTGCATCTGACATATTCTAGCTAGATGATGTTTCTGAGTCGGAGGTAGTCCTTGACTCCCTTGGCCAATTTTTCAACTATCTTATTGACACTGATTATTGCTAGGACGACACGGGGGCTAGCCAGGCCGTGGAAGAAGAGGTAACTATTTCCTTTGACCCAGCCCCTTTGCCAAGACAAAAACTTCGACTGGTAACCCGGAAAGTAAGGTTTTCACACCCTTTGGCTTATTTGGACCCTCATTTTCTTTTGAAAACACAGCAACATGAGAGCCGCCGCCAGGCCCGGACTAATGATGATGATGAACCACCTTTCGACTTCCAAAAAACTCCTCGAAAATGCCAGAATGAGGTTTCTTTCACCTTTGTCCTTTGTTTTTATCCATGAATCTATTTCCTTATTTTCTTAATATTATTTTACCTTTGTAGGAAGTTTCTCGCTCTTCTGGCGACTCATCACAAACCCAATTTCCGGCTTTCAAGACTGCCCCTGGGTAAGGACAATCATTCTTCTGCATTTTTAAAAACTGCATTATTATACTAACTGTCTCATAAAATCTTTCTTAGCGGTCAAGCAAAGTCCAAGAGAGCTAAGGTGACTAAGTCGACAGAAAATCCAAAAGATCCTACATCTGAGCCGGCAGTACCAACTCCTCCTGATCAATCTGAAGCGCCAGAAGACCCAGCTATTCATGTTCAATCTGACCCTCCTGAGCCGTCAGCTGATAAACCACTCTTAATCCGGCTATCACTGAACCATCTAGCTCTGCGAACACGCCGACAACTTCTGACAATGATGTCTTGATTACTGGTAGTCGATTCGTTAAGCCAGGCAACCCCACTATATTGGCCCGGCACTCTGCTAAAGAAGAGGCTTTAGAGAGGCAGAAGGTGTGGTTTGATGTCTCTCATTACGCTCATCTGAACATTAGTGACGTGCTGTCTGGCTACCTCAATCATGTGCATTCTAGCCGTGACTCGGAAGTTGAGATGGTCAAGCAACTTCAGCTAAAATATGAGGTATGTTCACCGACTTTCACCATCTTATATATGCTCTGCCAGCCCCAAGTCTCCAGATTATGATGAATCTGAATGATTTGTAGACTTGTGATACAGTTTGATATCCCGTCTTAGATTTTCCTTAAATCCAGCTATAACTTTCACTTGTAGTCCCCAAGGGCCGGCTCAATTTATCACAAATGAGCCGGTACTTAACTTCATAACTGTCTTGAATTAGTCGAAATAAATAGTTTGATCCGGCTCAATATGAATTTTTTTTCAAAAGGTCATGCATTAGCCCCCAAGTGCCAAGTGTTGTTACTTGTAAAATACTTGGGACTTTAAGCCTGGAAAAAGGAACTTCTTTGGCAGACATTAGCCCCCAAGTGCCATGTGGTGTTGCGTTGCAAAGCACTTGGGACTTTAATCAGTATAACTTTTATTTTAAATTTTGACACACATGTGCATGTTTGTAGACCGCCCTAACTGAACTGAGCTCGCAAGTGACGGATGCAAAGACCCAGCTGGCGGATCAAGAAGCGGAGATAAAGACTACCGACTCCAAACTTCAATTGAGCCTCTCTGAAGCTGAAAACTGAAGACCAGTTTGGATGCAAAGAAGAAATCCTTGGCTGATGAGAAGGCCTTGCTGATACAACATGTTGAGACAGCAGAAACAGCTCTCGAGGAAGTTACAACTGAGCTCACCAGCTTAAAAAACCGTGTGTCTCAAATGGCCTCCGCAATCTTTGGTGAGTCATTTGAATTAATCACTTATACTCTCATTTTGTCTAGGAATATAAACCGGCTGCTGAACCTTTGTTAAAACACTCATAGGTCCACGGAGTAACAATCTGAGTCAAAATAGTGTGACAAAACTGAAGGCGGTTTATACCTTGGTGGAGCAATTGTACACTGGGGCTCAACGGGCACTTGCTACAATCTCCCCTGCCAACCAAGGACCCAACCGTTTGAGTGATGTTTTGAAGAAGCTATCCATCTTACCCGCCAGATTTCAAGAGGTCAAACGGTCTTGGGCAAGAGCCAGAGCCCTGACTGCCCTGAGCCGCTCCAAAGCCTGGGTGCCGGCTTTAGACCCGGTGGACGTGGCTAAGGGGTACCCTACCATGAAGGAAGACGGGACTCCGTTTGAGCAAGATGAATTCATTGCCTGTGTGAGGGGAGTTCGTCCTCAAGCTACCATTCTTGGCGAGGAGACCAACACCGACAAATATCAGCCGGGTTTTTATGTGGAGAATAAAAAGATGGCGACTCCCTCTTATAAAGTGACGGATCTTATCCTGCCGGTTCACCAACACACTTTTGCCCCGGAAATTGACCCGGGCGGCCTAATTGACGATGAGGCTGAGTTCATTGCCCTGAACGGCTTTGACTGGTCCAATCCTAGCTTCCAGCCAGTGGATGGAGGTGAGCCGGCAAGGGAGGAGTCATAACCATCTGAATAATCCAGCTTTAGCTTAAGACCTGTTTTAAGAGAGAAAACAGTCTAACCTTTTGGGCTCTCAATGCCTTGTAATAGGTTAGTTTGAAAACTGCATATTTTGCCTATGCCATCGTGCATAGGATGTTGCAAATGACCTTTTATCCATGATGTCAATATATGCATTATATCTGCGATCACATTTGTAGTGTTTGAGTCTGTTCCTGTATGCAAAAAATAAACTGTCCTATGTTCTACCGGCTTATATGACCCGGACCATAAGGTTGACAACCCTGATGTTTGTAGAAGCCAATATCCTGATACACCTGATGATTATTATCCCTTGGCCATCTCATTGTCAAAATAACCGAGCCGGTTCAAATTGAACCCATACATACAGTTAACTTTGAGACAACAAAAAACCAGTAAAAGAAAATAGGATGTTTCAAAATGATGTAAATCAAGCATTAAGAGTAATTTGGAGGCTTCTGATTCGAATACGATCAATAAACCGGACCAAAGGGGTTAAGCTAGGATTCAAATACAATCATGTAGCCCCCAGTGGCTTTGGCATTGCGCTGATCAAGTGGGTACCGATAGCTATGTTCTCTTTGGTTCGAATATGACCTATGTTTGAACAGGAAGCCCCCAAATGACCTTGAGAGGTTCTTAACGACCCTGATTCAAATACGATCCAAGTAGGACCCAAAAGGGGTTAAGCTATGATTCAGATACGATCAAGAAGCCTCCTAGTGAGTTTGGCTTTGAGCCGATCAAGAGGGTTACGACAGCTATGTTCTCTTTGGTTCGAATACGACCTATGTTTGAACAGGGAGCCCCCAAGTGACCATGAGGTTTACGGCTAGATTCGAATACGATCATGAGCCAGACCAAAAGGGTTAAGCTAGATTCGGATACGATCAGCCCCCTAATAGTTGTTTGAATTATGAAAATTATAAAAATATATGACCATTGAGGAGGAAAAAGGACCGAGGTCCTGTTTATTACTTATCATAACGTATCAAAGTATGTACATGGTAAGAGCCGGTGGCTCAAGTATAGTATGGCCGAAGCTGAGCAATATTCTACGGCCGGCGGGTCTCCTCCTCCGACTTACGTGAGTCTTTATACTCTCGAACATCGATAAGGTAATATGACCCGTTGTTTAGATTCTTGCTGACCACAAAGGGTCCTTCCCAAAGTGGGGATAGCTTGTGTGCATCGGACTGATCTTGGATGAGCCGGAGCACCATGTCACCTTCTTGGAAGGTTCTGGACTTAACCCGGCGGCTGTTATAACGGCGCATGTCTTGTTGGTAAATTGCTGACCGGGCTAATGCCATGTCTCTCTCTTCATCTAAAAAGTCAAGTGCATCCTATCAGGCTTGTTCATTATCAGCTTCAATGTAAGCCGCCACATGGGGCGAGTCATGATGAATATCACTAGGCAGGACTGCTTCTGCTTCATAAACCATGAAGAAAGGCGTATAACCCGTAGACCTGTTAGGAGTGGTATTGATGCTCCACAGCACTGAGCGTAACTCCTCTACCCAACAACCTGGCGTTCATTGTAAAGGAACCATAAGAGGAGGCTTGAGACCTTTTAAGATTTCCTGATTTGCTCTCTCAGCTTGACCATTGGATTGGGGGTGAGCTACTGATGAAACATCAAGCCGGATATGCTCACGTTGACAAAAACTCCTCCATATCGCCTTTGGACAGATTAGTACCATTGTCAGTTATAATGCTATGTGGAAAGCCAAAACGAAAGATCCCCCTTTTCATGAACTGAAGCGTCGTGGCTGCATCACACTTACTAACCGGCTCTGCCTCAACCCATTTTGTATATTTGTCAACTGCCACCAAAAGATGTGTCTTTTTATCATTGGATCTTTTAAAACGTCCAACCATGTCAAGCTCCCAGACTGCAAACGCCAAGTGATTGGAATCATCCGCAATTCTTGAGTCGGCACGTGCGCTCGTCGTGCAAATTTTTGACACCCATCACACCTACTGACTAGATATAATGCATCAGCGTGAGCCGTTAGCCAGTAAAAACCATGACGAAAAGCATTAGCCACAAGAGACTTTGAACCGACATGATGACCACAATCCCCTTCATGGATCTCAGGAAGAATTTCTTGACCTTCTTCAGGAGAGACACAACGTTGAAATGCTCTAGTGACGTTGCGATGATACAACTCACCGTTGGAAATTGTCATTGACTTAGACCGCCGGGTTATTTGTCGAGCCAAGGTCTCATCCTCTGGCAACTCACCCTGGGTCATGTAAGCCAAATATGGTAATGTCCAATCTGGAATAACATGAAGAGCCGCCACTAACTGTGCCTCTGGGTCTGGAACGGCCAAGTCTTCTTCTGTAGGTAACTTGAGAGAAGAGTTATGCAGAACATCTAAAAAGGTGTTAGGTGGCACAAGCTTACGCTGAGATCCCAACCGGCTTAAGGCATCCGCCGCTTCGTTCTTTCTGCGATCAATGTGTTCCACCTGATACCCCTTGAAGTGTCCAGCCACAGTGTCAACCTCTCGATGATAAGCTGCCATGAGAGGGTCCTTGGAATCCCACTTGCCTGACACCTACCGAGCCACCAAATCTGAGTCGCCAAAGCACCGTACCCGGCTTAAGATCATCTCTTTAGCCATTCGAAAACCATGGAGTAAGGCCTCATATTCTGCTGCGTTGTTAGTACAAGGAAACATCAATCGCAACACATAACAAAAATTGTCACCTCGAGGAGAAGTTAAAACAACTCCATCCCCCAAGCCTTCCAACTGTCTGGACCCATCAAAATGAATCGTCTAATATGTGTTGTCTGGCTTTTCTTCAGGTGTCTGCAACTCCGTCCAATTGTTAATGAAATTGACCAGCGCTTGAGATTTGATCGTAGTACGTGGCACATACTTTAAACCATGAGACCCAAGTTCAATGGCCCACTTGGTGACTCATCCTGTGGCTTCTCTATTTTGAATAATATCTCCTAATGGATCAGAGCAAACCATAGTGATAGGGTGACCCTGAAAGTAATGCTTGAGCTTCCAGCTTGCCATGAACACTCCATAAACAAGCTTCTGCCAATGTGGATACCTTTCCTTAGATTCAATGAGCACCTCACTGACGTAGTAAACCGGCCGCTGAACCAGATGTTCCTTGCCAATCTCCTTGCACTACCATGCCACTTCCGCATCATGCTGAGTTTTGTCTGCAGGTTCAACCACGGCGGTCAATAGAGTCGTCATCCTATCCATGAGATCCATCAGCACCTGAGCCGGCGGGCGCGCGGGGTCTCCTGACCCGGCTGCCGCCTGCCCGGTGGTTATTGCTGCAGCAGCCGTAGAATTCTGACCGGGTTGAGTGCCAGCCATGAAGACTCCGGCTTGATCTGGCGGCTCAAAGGGGTCCGGAATACTGTTACCATCGGAACAGCCCCCAAGCCCGCCATCTTGTAGTTGATACAAAGAATCTGTCTCGCCCATGGACGACTCATCATCAGAGCAAACAGCCGTCTCGCCACCATCTAGCTATCCTTTAGAAAATTCCCCTCCATGGATGCAACCCACGAAGGCACGCCTAACGGTGGGTTGAGCCCGGGCGGGTCTCGCTTGCTGAGCCGTCTTGATGAGGTCGGTGCAGACGTCCGGATCAGGGCCCGGCTCGCTGATCCGGCCGATGAAGACGTAGATTCCGCCGAAGGGGGCCCAGTACCCGTACTCGATTGAGCCGGCATCGGGGCCCCAGCCTTCGTCCTTGATGTAGAGCTTGCCGCGATGACTCTTGGTCATCCGGCCCACAGCGTATCCCTTGAGCACATCAAAGCTGCCCTTCAAGAACTCAAATCCACCGTGCGCTGGCCCCACGGTAGGCGCCAACTGTCGTGGAATTGTCACGGCAGAAGTCCTAGTGGAAGGACTTAGTCGTGGAGCCATCGCAACTAGGAAGCTTAAAGGGGTTAATTGGGACAAAGGACACGAGAGGTTTATACTGGTTCAGCCCCTTGCGGTGAAGGTAAAGCCTAGTCCAGTTGATGTGGTATTGCTAGGTTTCGATGACCATGGAGCCGAATATGCTAGCTCGGCTTCTCGATATGTTGTTTCCTACCCTAAGCCACCGCCGGGTTGTCCCCTTATATACACAGGTGGACGCCTGGCGGCCTATAGAGTCCCGGACGGCTCATATAACCTGTCCGGCTCGGTGACTTCTCTTACATGCCTTTCTTTACAAGTCTTACTTATACATGGCGGTTTACAATTATGGGCCTTAAGCCGCCTCTGGGCTTGGGCCTACTAAAAGTCTTATAATAAACCATCTCCCTGTATATCCGCTGGGCTTCTTTAAACAACCCGCCATGAAGATTGACCCGGCCCTCCTGGGCGGGTCATACCTGGTAGTCATATTCCCAACAATGACCAAAGTTTGTTTAGACTCCCGGATGAGATCACAAACATGACAAGGAGTCTTGAAATGGTCGAGAGGTAAAGATTCATATATTGGAAGGTTATATTCGCACATCGCAATGGTTCCGAGTGATTCAGATATTTTTCCGGAGTACCGAGGGGTTACCGGAACCCCCGGGGGAAGTATCGGGCCTATTGAGCCATATTGGAGAAGAGAAGAAAGGCCACGTGGGGAGGCATGTGCCCCCCTCTTGCCCAAACCGAATTGGACTAGGGGAGGGGGCGGCCCCCCTCTTTCCTTCTCCCTCTCTCTCCCTTCCCCTTTCCCTCTCCAGTGGAAGGAAGGAGGGGTGGCCGAATCCTACTTGGACTAGGAGTCCAAGTAGGACTCCCCCCATGGCGCGCCCCCTTTGGCCGGCCACCTCCTCCTCCCCCTTTATATACGGAGGCGG
Source organism: Triticum urartu (assembly GCF_003073215.2). Classification (NCBI taxonomy): domain Eukaryota; kingdom Viridiplantae; phylum Streptophyta; class Magnoliopsida; order Poales; family Poaceae; genus Triticum; species Triticum urartu. The sequence goes on along the minus strand of NC_053025.1, from coordinate 399,581,721 downwards.
GGGGGGGGCACCACAAAGGCACAACAGACAATCTGTTAGCCGTGTGTTGTGCCCTTCTCCGCAGTTGAACACCTCGGTCATATCGTCGTAGTGGTTAGGCGAAGCCCTGTACCAGTAACTTCATCATCACCGTCGCCACGCCGTCGTGCTAACGGAACTCTCCCTCGTCCTCAACTGGATCTAGAGCTTGAGGAACGTCATCGTGCTGAACGTGTGCTGAACATGGAGGTGTTGTATGTTCGGTGCTTGGATCAGTTAGATCGTGAAGACATTCGACTACATCAACCGCGTTACTAAACACTTCCGCTTTCGGTCTACGAGGGTACGTGGGCACACTCTCCCCTCTTGTTGCTATGCATTTCCTAGTTAGATCTTGCGTGATCATAGGAATTTTTTTGAATTACTACGTTCCCCAACAGTGGCATCCGAATGCATAAGCATGTCAGAGCAAGCAATGAGTTACATGTATCTTGGCTATATGCATCAGAGCAAATGACGTGGATATAGATAGTGTACCTTCATGTCCATGAGTCCTTCTTGCAAACTCTATGTACATTAGCAATAGATCATCATGCACATGAGTGTGATGCATATACTTACCTTGTGGTCTTGAGGTGGATTTGGAAGAGATGAACTTGAGAAAACAGGGTTAGATAACACAAGAACACTTCTAATAAAAGCAAGTTCAGGGAACCACAAGAGTACCAAGACTGGGATGACATGTAATGAGTGAGTACTTAGTACTCTGTTTGGATATGGACATGTCCCCAAAGATTAAAGATATGCAATGAATTCCAAAGATTTTCTTCCCTAGATATGGACTCTTTCTCCCCCTGAATTTGATATTGGATAATGGGAGAAGGTAGGGTAAGATCAGAGCAAAGCAAAAAAAACAAAGCAAAAAATGGTACAAACCACCATACATTAACATGTCTTTCCCCTCTTAAAGACATGTGACTTCTCTCCTCTATTGTTAATAAGCATGGAGAAGCTAAGATGTGCTCTCTCTCCCATGCGATAAGCTTTGATGTGCTCTCTCTCTCCCCCTTTGACATCAATTTCCAAGAAGGGATCTTCTGGAGCATGAGTCAAACAGGTCTGGTCCCTGAGACACACTTCAAAGCAACATGTAGTTTAAGATGTGGGTAGAGGATAAGAATCATCGAGTGGAGCTAGAGAAGAAATGACATTTGTAATGGCAACAAGTTTTCTCAGCAGTGAAATCGGTAACGTCGATCTGTTTTCATCGGTGACACCGAGTTGGCAGTTTCATACATGATGCATATCGGTCAGACCGGGTTAGTCCACATCGGTTGTATCGATGAACTGGCTACAAGGTATTCTTGTAGTTCGGTCTAGCCGATAGGCATGAATCGGTGAGGCCGAGTTCAATGCAGAGGAAAAATCTTCTCAACTCAGCTCACTTGGCAACCAAAATCTCACAAGGATTTGCAAGGAATTAAATGAAGGATTTGCAATGAATTAGACATAGAAAATACATACAAAAGCATACAAAAAGAAAAGAAATCTAGATGAAGTTTTTTTTAAAAAGGGGATCAAACAAGCAAGAAACACTAGAGAACTTCATCTAGGAGGGGTCGGTGACAAAGTCACCTATATTAGAGTATATTGACTGATGAGTCAAGTGATAACACTTGATCGTAGGTCATACTCATCGTTTAAGCTCAAAATGGGGTTCCGTTTTTCGTTTAAGCACTTTGATGTATTCACATGTTGTTGAGTTGCTTTGATCAATGACTCGGAGTAAAGCTTCTCTAAGATGGAATAACATACCATGGGTGGTGGTGTTTATCTTGATCATGTAGTCGAACTTGTGTTGGATTCTCAAGGTTGATGTAGTTCATCAAGAGTTGGGAGCAGCATTTATAGTTTGAGTTCATATTCCTACATGGTTTAGGCTTGCAAGGAGAAGCACTTGTGTATCCAAAATGACAATCATGAAACTTGATACCAAATGAAATTTGATATATAGAAATTGTCAAAGGATATGTTGAGTGGATTCATGCTTCGTTGTATTCAACAACCATATAGTAGAAACTTGGTGATGTAGAGATTGCTCAAGATGCGAGTGACTTGCAATCTCATAGATTTGGGCTCATCCAACTACCTACAAGGGTTAGATAACATGCAAGGGTAAAAGTATAGATCCAAGACATATGATCATCATCATAAGAGAAATACCAAGGATTTGTCAAAAAGGCTCATTCCTTGCATGTATCCAAATGGAGTTTCTACTCCAAGTTTGAGGCATCAATAATGTTCAATTCACCTCTCAAATGGAAACATACTTTCTCATCAAGCGGTTTGGTGAATATACCCGCCAATTGCTTATCGGTACAAACATGCTTAAGATTGATATCTCCTTTAGCAACATGATCTCGAATGAAAATGATGACAAACTTCAATATACTTAGTTCGAGAATGTTGCACGGGATTGTGAGAAATCTTAATAGCACTCTCATTATCACATAGCAATGGAACATGTTTCACATATATCCCATAATCCTTAAGAGTTTGGGCCATCCAAAGTAATTGAGCACAACATGATCCAACGACAATGTATTCCGCTTCGGCGGTGGATAAGGATACCGAGTTTTGTTTCTTGGAGGACCAAGACACAAGAGATCTACCAAGAGATTGATAAGTACCCGAAGTGGACTTTCTCTCAAACTTGTCACCGGCATAGTCCGAGTCGGAGTAGCCAACAAGATCAAAAGAAGACCCCTTAGGATAACAAATGCCAAAATTTGGTGTATAAATTAAGTATCTCACTATCCTTTTCACAGTCTTAAGATGACATTCTTTAGGGGCCTCTTGATATCGTGCACACATGCACATACTTAGCATAACATTGGGACGGGAGGCACATATATATAACAAACAACCAATCATAGAGCAGTAAACCTTTTGGTCAACCAGTTTGCCATCCTTAGTCAAGTCAAGATGTCCACTAGTAGGCATGGGTGTTTTCATACCTTTGCTCTCTTATATGTTGAACTTCTTGAATAAGTCATCGGTATACTTTGTTTGGGAAACAAAGGCACCCTCCTTACTTTGCCTTTGTTTGGGAAACAAGTCATTGGTATACTTTGTTTGGGAAACAAAGGCAACCAGGAGGCATATTTTAAAAACAAAGCCTTACCTCTTTGACAAAGGTTCTGCCATATTATCGTTTGCCTTTCTCTTTGAAGACGTGCTTAGCGCAGGCACCACTCTCCTTGGAGATGCTCCTAGTGCGCATTGTGGCATCGAGTGCCTCCCCTTTGGAGAACGAAATAGTGCGGTGGGTGAGGCATAATAAGGAAACTCTTTCTAAGAAGGTATCTCTTGATTACTTAAATGTGAGGCAGGAAGGAGGCCAGGATAGTCGGCCACGCTTGGCACAATTGTGCCTTCATAGCCCACATGGTAGAATACTCCCTTCTCGAGCTCCACAAATATGTCCGGATCCTCTTCGAATCCGGGGTCAAGATCCCAGTTGTGATCCTCTGGCTGTGGGGCGGTATTATGGATCCCCTCGGTAACCCTCCGCCATTCCTGTTATAAGTAGATGGGTTAATGTCCATTAAAAGTAATTCGGGGAGAAGATTGAGTAAAGTGGTGGGACTAGAACTCACCCAGCTCGGAGGATTGTACATGGAAAACCCATCTCGGTGTTTAAGACGACCGGCCTCCTCTTCCTCCCCTTTGTACATTTTGCCCAATATTTTGACCAAAGCGGTGGGGGAGTCCGGACCTTTCCGACCGCAGCGTGAGGCGTCGTCCTCCCCATTATAATGCCACATGGGAAGCCCTCGGTACTGTAGTGGCTGGACCCCCCGCACTATGGAAGTCGCCAGCACCTCGATTATTGATAATCCGGATTGGGCAAGTGTCTTTATCTTGCCCATCAGTTGGCAGCGTTCTGCGCTATCTTCCTCCTCAAGGCTCTGAGGACGCCAGCGGTGGCGTTTCTTCGGTGGAGCATTTGAAAATTCAGGAAGGCCCATTCGAACTAGGTCGGGGAGAGCGACATCCTCAATATAAAACCATTCCCGAGGGCCATTCTCCGGGCGCCTTCTTCGGTGTGCCAGACAGGTATCCGGTCCATGCTATGCGCCATACTTCGGGACCGCCCACCTCGTATATCGACCCTTCTCGGTTGGGAGGGACGGGGCAGAATAACTTCCTCCACAAGTCAAAGTGGGCTTCATATCCCAGGAAAAGCTCGCACAGGGCGACAAAACCTGCAATGTGCAGGATACAGGCCGGCATGTGGTTGTGCAGTTGGAGGTCGTAATACTCCAGGAGTCTGCGGAGGAAAGGGTGGATTGGAAACCCGACGCCTCTCTTCAAATAAGATACGAAGCACACCCATTCCCCCCTTGTTGGATTGGGGAAATTTTCCACCCGAACCTCGCCTGTAAAGGAGGTCAATCCTACTCGAACAGGGACCAGATCCGAAGGGGGAAGGAATCCCTGTGTTTGGAGCTTAACCAACCGCTCATGGGATAAAGAGCATATCTCCCAATCACCTTTTTCGGAGCCCTGGGGGAGGGAGGAAGAACTAGGGACGCTAGCCATGTTAAATGGTTTCCTTGGCAAGAATCTGAAGATTTTCCGCTGGGTGTGGAATGGATCTGAGATCCAATCCCTTTAAATAGAGGCCTTTCTTATATGGCCGGAGGGGGGTTATGCAAAAATGCCCCGACCTCTCATATTCGCTCGACGCATGGAGCAGAAGGCGTGGAGGCACAAAAGCCGATGAATGTGACATTAAATGGAGGGCCGAATACAACTCTTTAAGTCAGATACTTTGAAGTGATCGGAGGAGGAACCCGCCTTGCAATGCCGAAGACAATCTGCGTGCCGGACACCTTGTCATTGAAGCCTGGTTCAGGGGCTACTGAGGGAGTCCTGGACTAAGGGGTCCTCGAGCGTCCGGCCTATTGGGGATGGGCCGGACTATTGGGCCATGAAGATACAAGATGGAAGACTTTCTCCCGTGTCTGGATAGGACTCTCCTTGCATGGAAGGCAAGCTAGGCGGCCGGATGTACTATTTCCTTTCTATGTAACCAACTTTGTACAACACTAGTCCCCTCCTGTATCTATATAAACCAGAGGGCTTAGTCCGTAGGGACAATCATAATCACATAGGCTAGACTACTAGGGTTTTAGCCAATATGATCTCGAGGTAGATCAACTCTTGTAATACTCAAATTCACCAAGATCAATCGAGTAGGAAGTAGGGTATTACCTCCATAGATAGGGCCTGAACCTGGGTAAACATCATGTTCCCTATCTCCTGTTACCATCAATCTTAGACGCACAGTTCGGGACCCCCTACCCGAGATCCGCCGGTTTTGACACCAACATTTAGTGTTAGTGCAAAACCAAGCATTCAAGAGGTGACTCACCAAACAAGTGTCGTCATCACACATAGCATAAGGTGTGATAAGGGATTGTGTCATGGCATGTAAGCATAATAATTGATCACAATCAAGGACATCATGGAAACAAGCATGTAGATGTGAGTTAGAGAGGCAAATATGTGTGACAAGAGAAATAAGCATCTACCTCAAGTTCATAGCAAGCATTCACAAATTCCTCAATGAAAGCTCTATGGTAGGCATAATAATCATTCACAACACCAAATAAAATGAAGTATCTAAAAACGTGGGTCAAGTGCAAGACAATCCAAGCATAACATGCATAGGGTGTAGTGAAAATTGTGTGGCACTCAACACAACAGAAAGAGCAAGTGTTCATCATGTGTGAGGCAATCAAGTCAACCATGTAACAATCGATGTGACATGGCATATGTGAAGGAATGGCATTGTTGCAACCAAACATAAGATATGAGCAAGTAATCCAAGAATTTTATGCAACACACAAGGTATATATGTCATGAGGCATAGAAATGTGCAAATGACAAGTCGAAGCAAGATCTCGAACATGTGCGCAATCAAATGGTCCAAGATGACTAATAAGTCTCATGCTGCAAGCAACACAAGTCGTGTGATCCACAATATTCATGCTCATGGTTTTGGGATTGTCAAAAGAGAAGGATATCACCTTGAAAGCATGTCCTTGTGCATCCTTCACAATGCCGAAGCACAAGAAAGTATGATGTAGAAATGTCGTGGTAGAAGGTGGCTTGCTCTCAAGAGCTTTAATGGTTAACTCACGTGAGGTGGAAGTTGACACAAAGTCCAAGTATCCTACACATACACACAACAAAACAAAGAACGTATGCGCATGGTATATAAACACATCATCCATCTTGATGGTTCTCCTCTCTTGCTAACCATTATAAGCACAAGTGCATGAATAATATGATGCAACAGTGGCAATATTCATGGCACTAGGTATGTGGTGCAAAGAGGTAAGACAAGCATGCTTCACAAGGAATATGTCAAAATCTCCAAATATATGCGAGAATGCTATGGGGCAATCTCATTAGCAATGCTAAAAGCATTGTTGCACTCAATACATGGAAAATCATATAGCTTGAGATAGGCAACATATGGAGATATATGACAAGAAGCAATAACAATCATGCGCAAAGCATGTTGATGGTTGTCATCAACCACATGAAACGAGCAAGTATGAATCATCGGTGATGCAACATAAGCAGGCATAGTAATCAAGTCATGCAAGATAGTAGTGCGAAGATGCAACATACTAGAGGAAATCATGGCAATCATGTCCAGGGAGCAAATAATAGGCATAGACAATGCACACGACATATCGCAAGCACGAACACAAAGCAAGATCATACTATCATCATAGAATGGGTCACAAAAGGAACCTGGGAAGAACAAGAGATATCTCCACCAAGCTTGCAAATACACATACAAGTATGAGAATCAATCATCATGTGTAATGCAAAGCATGGGTCACAAATGCATGGCAAAGGCATAGTAATGAGCATATCATGCAAAGTGAACATGGTAATATGAGAAAGTGATATATAATGAACAATAACCCATAACCAAGTGAGGTCCATGTAGAACAAATGCGCGAAGTATTTGCGCAAAGAGAGCAGTGGGAAAGACAATCCATGGGATCCCAAACCATCATTTCTCTCTAGAGCTCATTTTGTCAACTCGTGGGATTGCATGGTTGAAAAGTATTCATGGGTACCTACACAAAAGAGACACAAACCAAAGAAATTGTGTGCGTGGTAAATGTACACACCATCCATCATGATGTGTATGTGCACATGAGAGTTAGCACAAGATAAGCATCGCTCAAAGAAATTTGATGCGTGGTATAAGAACATGTCATCCATCATGAAAGAATAATTATTGTGTATAACAAGATGGGGATGCAAATTGAGCATACAAGTATAAGGCACAACAATAGCATTTTTATTCACGGGGAGCATATGGTGCGCACAAGTATTGGGATCATGCATGGGAGCGATCAAAATCTCCTAAAATGTATGAGGAAACTATGGGGGTCTCCTCATGTGCACTATTTGAAACATCATATGGAGAATATGGACAACATCCAAAACAATGCACATCCGAAGCAAGGTGGTCATGGCATGGCATATGAGATAAATGATGCAAAAGGAGCATATCAATATCATCACAAGAAAAATAAATGCCAATAACCATGGGCTTGTCATCTATGCCATAAGTGCAAATTGGGTTTATTTTAATGGCATATGCATAGTCACTATGAAGAGATTGCAAATATGACATATTGTTGATCGCATGCATAGCATATGACAAGTCAAGCGGATTGTCAAACATGATGTGACCTAAAGAATTGTCATAAGAAATCCTATGTAACATGGCATCACAACTAATAGACTCCACATGAGAATCATCATACTCATGATAAATGGGTAAGAAATCATCACATGAGGAAGTCGCACTAGCATGAAGCATGGAAATAGGTGGATCAACATCATGCAAGCAATCAATGTCAACAATGTCCACTAGTGGGACAAGGGTATCACCTTCACCTATGTTACCATTTTCATTCCACTCAAGTGGTGTAGGTGAGGTGGGAAAGACCAAATGGTGGTCATCTTCATCTAGATGGAACCATGTGGGGGTGCATCATATTCCACCATGGTCATCATCTTGTCCAAAGGGAGGACAAAGTCGGCGTGTGTCGGCGTGTCATCATATATGGGACCTAGCACCAAATGAAAAGACATAATAGAGGTAGAGGTTAAGTCGTTAGAAATCGAAGTGGCCTCACATGCCCTATCAACTATCACTCTCTCTCTCTATGTGGTGGTTCACTCACTCCCTCAAAGTAGGTGCACTCAAAGTCACATATGGTGGAGTCACTCATCTCACTCAACTGGTGGGGGATGTGGCTCTCCTCACATGGGAATTGGGGAAACACATCATATATGGGGCTAGTGGTGAAGTCACTCTCATCCTCAATATGGTGGCACAAGTCACTCAAGTCATCATACATCACCGTGGTCGAAGCGAGAATCCCATGCTCAACCATCTCGTCGCCGTCGCCGTGGATGAAGGCCGCAGATGGCACATCATCACTCTCCTCCATGACCGAAGGGAAAATCCCATGCTCGATCAACTCGCCATCATCGCCGTGGATGAAGGCCCAAGATGGCACACCATCACTTTCTCCTCCAAAGATGGAAGCATCATTCTTGCTCGCCACTATGTCGCTCGCCTCCAAAGCTTGTTCCTTGATTGGCTTCTCCAAGGTCCTTCATTGAAAAACTCTTGTTCAAGTAGGCCTTAATGCTGTCCAAGAGTTCTATATCATTTCCCATCAAAAGTATGTCATCTACATATAATATGAGAAATGCTACAGAGCTCCCACTCACTTTCTTGTAAACACAGGCTTCTCCATAAGTCTGCGTAAACCCAAACACTTTGATCATCTCATCAAAGCGAATGTTCCAACTCCGAGATGCTTGCACCAGCCCATAAATCGAGCGTTGGAGCTTGCACACCTTGTCAGCATTCTTAGGATTGACAAAACCTTCCGGCTGCATCATATACAATTCTTCCTTAAGGAAACCATTAAGGAATGCCGTTTTGACGTCCATTTGGCATATTTCATAATCATAGAATGTGGCAATCGCTAACATGATTCGGACGGACTTCAGCTTCGCTACCGGTGAGAAAGTCTCATCGTAGTCAACCCCTTGAACTTGTCGATAACCCTTAGCGACAAGCCGAGCTTTATAGATGGTCACATTACCATCCGCGTATGTCTTCTTCTTAAAGATCCATTTATTTTCTATGGCTCGCCGCTCAACGGGCAAGTCAGTCAAAGTCCATACTTCGTTTTCATACATGGATCCTATCTCGGATTTCATGGCTTCTAGACATTTGTCGGAATCCGGGCCCGCCATCGCTTCTTCATAGTTCGAAGGTTCACCGTTGTCTAACAACATGATTTCCAAGACAGGGTTGCCGTACCACTCTGGTGCAGAACGTGTCCTTGTGGACCTTCGAATTTCAGTAGGAGCTTGATCAGAAGTATCTTGATCATCATCATTAACTTCCTCTCTAGTCAGTGCAGGCACCTCAGGAATATTTTCTTGAGTTGCGCCATTTTCTGGTTCAAGAGGTAATACTTCATCAAGTTCTACTTTCCTCCTACTTACTTCTTTCGAGAGAAACTCCTTCTCTAGAAAGGATCCATTCTTGGCAACAAAGATCTTGCCCTCAGATCTGAGGTAGAAGGTATACCCAATAGTTTCTTTAGGGTATCCTATGAAGACGCATTTTTCCGACTTGGGTTCGAGCTTTTCAGGTTGAAGTTTCTTGACATAAGCATCGCATCCCCAAACTTTCAGAAACGACAGCTTAGGTTTCTTCCCAAACCATAATTCATACGGTGTCATCTCAACGGATTTCGACGGAGCCCTATTTAAAGTGAATGCGGCAGTCTCTAAAGCATACCTACAAAAAGATAGCGGTAAATCGGCAAGAGACATCATAGATCGCACCATATCTAATAGAGTGCGATTACGACGTTCGGACACACCATTACGCTGAGGTGTTCCAGGCGGCGTGAGCTGTGAAACTATTCCACATTTTCTTAAGTGTGTGCCAAACTCATGACTCAAGTATTCTCCTCCATGATCTGATCACAGGAACTTGATTTTCCTGTCACGTTGATTCTCAACCTCACTCTGAAATTCCTTGAACTTTTCAAAGGTCTCAGACTTGTGTTTCATTAAGTAGACATACCCATATCTACTCAAGTCATCAGTGAGGGTGAGAACATAATGATAGCCACCGCGAGCCTCAACACTCATTGGACCGCACACATCAGTATGTATGATTTCCAATAAGTTGGTTTCTCGCTCCATTGTTCCTGAGAACGGAGTCTTGGTCATTTTACCCATGAGGCATGGTTCGCACGTGTCAAATGATTCGTAATCAAGAGACTCTAAAAGTCCATCAGCATGGAGCTTCTTCATGCGTTTGACACCTATGTGACCAAGGCTGCAGTGCCACAAGTATGTGGGACTATCATTATCAATCTTACATCTTTTGGTACTCACACTATGAACATGTGTAGCATTACGCTCGAGATTCATTAAGAATAAACCATTCACCATTGGAGCATGACCATAAAATATATCTCTCATATAAATAGAACAACCATTATTCTCGGATTTAAATTAGTAGCCATCTCGAATTAAATGAGATCCTGATACAATGTTCATGCTCAAAGCTGGCACTAAATAACAATTATTAAGGTTTAAAATCCCGAAGGTAAATGTAGAGGTAGCATGCCGACGGCGATCACATTGACCTTGGAACCATTCCCGACGCGCATCGTCACCTCGTCCTTCGCCAGTCTCCGCTTATTCTGCAGCTCTTGTTTTGAGTTACAAATGTGAGCAACTGCACCGGTATCAAATACCCAGGAGCTACTACGAGTACTGGTAAGGTACACATCAATTACATGTATATCACATATACCTTTCGTTTTGCCGGCCTTCTTGTCCGCTAAGTATTTGGGGCAGTTCCGCTTCCAGTGACCACTTTCCTTGCAATAAAAGCACTCAGTCTCGGGCTTGGGTCCATTCTTTGGCTTCTTCCCGGCAGCTTGCTTGCCGGGCGCGGCAACTCCCTTGCCGTCCTTCTTGAAGGTTTTCTTACCCTTGCCTTTATTGAACTTAGTGGTTTTATTCATCAACACTTGATGTTCCTTTTTGACTTCTACCTCTGCTGATTTCAGCATTGCAAATACTTCAGGAATGGTCTTTTCCATCCCCTGCATATTGAAGTTCATCACAAAGCTCTTGTAGCTCGGTGGAAGCGACTGAAGGATTCTGTCAATGACCGCGTCATCCGGGAGATTAACTCCCAGCTGAGTCAAGCGGTTATGCAACCCAGACATAGTGAGTATGTGCTCACTGACAGAACTATTTTCCTCCATCTTACAGCTGAAGAACTTTTCGGAGACTTGATATCTCTCGACCCGGGCATGAGCTTGGAAAACCATTTTTAGCTCTTCGAACATCTCATATGCTCCATGTCTCTCAAAACGTTTTTGGAGCCCCGGCTCTAAGCTATAAAGCATGCCGCACTGAACGAGGGAGTAGTCATCGGTACGTGCCTACCAAGCATTCATAACGTCTTGTTCTGCAGGGAGAACAGGTGCGTCACCTAGCGGTGCTTGTAGGACATAATCTTTCTTGGCAGCTATGAGGATGATCCTCAGGTTCTGGACCCAGTCCGTGTAGTTGCTGCCATCGTCTTTCAGCTTGGTTTTCTCTAGGAACGCGTTGAAGTTGAGGACTACGTTGGCCATTTGATCTACAAGACATATTGTAAAATTTTAGACTAAGTTCATGATAATTAAGTTCATCTAATCAAATTATACAATGAACTCCCACTTAGATAAACATCCCTCCTGTAATCTAAGTATAACATGATCCGAGTTAACTAGGCCGTGTCCGATCATCACGTGAGACGGACCAGCCAACGTCGGTGAACATCTTCATGTTGATTGTATCTTCTATACGACTCATGCTCGACCTTTCGGTCTTCTGTGTTCCGAGGCCATGTCTGTACATGCTAGGCTCGTCAAGTCAACCTAAGTGTTTGCATGTGTAAATCTGTCTTACACCCGTTGTATGTGAACGTTAGAATCTAACACCCGATCATCACGTGGTGCTTCGAAACAACGAACTATTGCAACGGTGCACAGTTAGGGGGAACACTTTCTTGAAATTATTATGAGGGATCATCTTATTCACTACCGTCGTTCTAAGTAAACAAGATGCAGAAACATGATAAACATCACATGCAATCAAACAATAATAGTGACATGATATGGCCAATATCACATAGCTCCTTTGATCTCCATCTTGGGGCTCCATGATCATCTTGTCACCGGCATGACACCATGATCTCCATCATCATGATCTCCATCATCGTGTCTCCATGAAGTTGCTCGCCAACTATTACTTCTACTACTACGGCTAACGCGTTTAGCAATAAAGTAAAGTAATTTACATGGCGTTTCTCAATGACACGCAGGTCATACAAAAAATAAAGACAACTCCTATGGCTCCTGCCGGTTGTCATACTCATCGACATGCAAGTCGTGATTCCTATTACAATAGAATGAACATCTCATACATCACATATAGATCATTCATCATTCATCACAACTTTGGCCATATCATATCACAAAGCACTTGCTGCAAAAACAAGTTAGACGTCCTCTAATTGTTGTTGCAAGTTTTACGTGGCTGAAGTAGGGTTCTAGCAAGAACGTTTTCTTACCTACGTGAAAGCCACAACGTGATTTGTCAACTTCTATTTACCCTTCATAAGGACCCTTTTCATCGAATCCGCTCCAACTAAAGTGGGAGAGACAGACACCCGCCAGCCACCTTATGCAACTTGTGCATGTTAGTCGGTGGAACCGGTCTCACGTAAGCGTACGTGTAAGGTTGGTCCGGGCCGCTTCATCCCACAATACCGTTGAAGCAAGATAAGACTAGTAGCGGCAAGAAAGTTGACAACATCAACGCCCACAACAAATTGTGTTCTACTCGTGCAAGAGAACTACGCATAGACCTAGCTCATGATGCCACTGTTGGTGAACGTTGCAGAAAACAAAAATTTTCCTACGGTTTCATCAAGATCCATCTAGGAGTTCATCTAGCAACGAGTGATTGGATTGCATCTACATACCTTTGTAGATCACGCGCGGAAGTGTTCAAAGAACGGGGATGAGGAAGGCGTACTCGACGTGATCCAAATCACCGGAGATCCTAGCGCCGAACGGACGGCACCTCCGCGTTCAACACACGTATGGCCAGCATAACGTCTCCTTCTTCTTGATCCAGCAAGGGGAAGGAGAGGTTGAGGAAGATGGCTCCAGCAGCAGCACGACGGCGTGGTGTTGATGGAGCTGCAGTACTCCGGCAGGGCTTCGCCAAGCACTATGGAGGAGGAGGATGTGTTGGAGAGGGAGAGGGAGGCACCAAAGATGTGTTATGAGAGGCCCTCCTTCCCCACTATATATAGGGAGTCCAGGGGGGGCGCCGGCCCTAGGAGATCCAATCTCCTAGGGGGGGTGCGGCCAAGGGAGGAATCCCTCCTCCCCAAGGCACCTAGGAGGTGCCTTCCCCCTTTGGGACTCTTCCCTTCCTTGAACCCTAGGCGCATGGGCCTCTTGGGACTGGTGCCCTTGGCCCATATAGGACAAGGCGCACCCCCTATGGCCCATGTGGCCCCCCGGGGCAGGTGGCCCCACCCGGTGGACCCCCGGGACCCTTCCGGTGGTCCCGGTACAATACCGGTGACCCCGAAACTTGTCCCGATGGCCGAAATAGCACTTCCTATATATAATTCTTTACCTTCGGACCATTCCAGAACTCCTCGTGACGTCCGGGATCTCATCCGGGACTCCGAACAACATTCGGGTTACTGCATATACATATCCCTACAACCCTAGCGTCACCGAACCTTAAGTGTGTAGACCCTACGGGTTCGGGAGACATGTAGACATGACCGAGACGACTCTCCGGTCAATAACCAACAGCGGGATCTGGATACCCATGTTGGCTCCCACATGCTCCTCGGTGATCTCATCGGATGAACCACGATGTCGAGGATTCAAGCAACCCCGTATACAATTCCCTTTGTCAATTGGTATGTTACTTGCCCGAGATTCGATCGTCGGTATCCCAATACCTCGTTCAATCTCGTTACCGGCAAGTCACTTTACTCGTACCATAATGCATGATCCCGTGACCAGACACTTGGTCACTTTGAGCTCATTATGATGATGCATTACCGAGTGGGCCCAGTGATACCTCTCCGTCATACGGAGTGACAAATCCCAGTCTTGATCCGTGTCAACCCAACAGACACTTTCGGAGATACCCGTAGTATACCTTTATAGTCACCCAGTTACGTTGTGACGTTTGGTACACCCAAAGCACTCCTACGGTATCCGGGAGTTACACGATCTCATGGTCTAAGGAAAAGATACTTGACATTGGAAAACTCTAGCAAACAAACTATACGATCTTGTGCTATGTTTAGGATTGGGTCTTGTCCATCACATCATTCTCCTAATGATGTGATCTCGTTATCAGTGACATCCAATGTCCATAGTCAGGAAACCATGACTATCTGTTGATCAACGAGCTAGTTACCTAGAGGCTGACTAGGGACATGTTGGTGTCTATTATTCACACATGTATTACGATTTCTGGATAACACAATTATAGCATGAATAAAGATAATTATCATGAATAAGGAAATATAATAATAATGCTTTTATTATTGCCTCTAGGGCATATTTCCAACACTATACTCATGCTCATTCTCATGGAGCTTGGTCTTCATGAAGTGTGCGTTGGGTGGAGAAGCCTTGGCCTTCATGAGTTCTTGTTCTGCCTTGAGATCACAAATGTAGTAGCCGTCGAGGGACTTGTAGTTCTCGAGGAAGATCGTCTTGGACATGTCATTCTGCAATCCCATCATGAAGTGTAACTTCACTGAAATGGGGTCGTCCACACCGGCTCGTCGCAAGGCAATCTTCATCTCCTTGAAGTACGCGTCGATGGACTTGGATCCTTGGATGGTGTTCTCCAATTGGCATAGAAGTTGTTCCATGTAGGTTGGAGGCACAAACTCTCGCCACTTCATCTTGGGCCAACTCATGTCATAGCTCTCCGAATGTGTGTGAAGCCACCATGTGGACGCGTAGTCGTGGAAGTTTCTTGTGGCGCACTTCACTTGCTCTTCGTATGGGACTTGATGTAGCTTGAGGTAGTCGTCCATCAAGCGGTCCCACTCGAGATACTCCTCGGGTTATAGAGTCCCATAGAAAGGAATCTCATGGTCGGTGTCGAAGTCGTAGTAGCTCATGGAAGTCTCGGACTTGAGCTTGGGGAGCTTCTCTTGAGCATAGTATTGAGGTGCTTGTAGGAGAAAGATGTTGTATGTCCGTAGGCGAAGATGCCTTGAAGTTGCTTGGCGAAGATGCCAAGGGAGATGGTGAAGTCATTGAGCAGTTGTTGGTGTTGAGCTCTTGACCTTCATGTTCTTGTCGGTGGTGATGGTGTCGATGCCGATGTGATCCTGCCGGAGATGGTAGCTCGGAAGCATGTGCACTTGAGCGTCTTCTCAAAGATGAGGAAGATCGCTTGTAGGCCTTGATGAGGGCTTTGATCTCCTCCATTTGAGCATGCATCTTGGCGTCGGTGGAGTTTTTCGTGGCATCGAGGTCGTCGTTCTTGTTGTAGACCGAAGGTGAAATGCCTTGCCTATCCATCACAAGACTCGAGTAGAGGTGAGTAGGAAATGAGATAAACAATACCAAGTTACCTTTTTCGCAAAGTTGAGGATGTATCCCATTTCACTCAATGTGAAATGAAAGAATAGTGGAATTGGTACCGCACTCACACCTATCAAGTAAAGCTTATGGAGTAGCTTGGTGAGGATAGTGGCACAAAAATTTGATGTAAAATGTTAGCAAGAGTCAATAATGTTGAAAGAGATTCACAAATTCTCAAGTGAAACAAGTAGACCAATAGCAATGAATGGCACACGGAAACACACACACGGATAGATAAACGGGTTCATGCAACTAAGGAATGAGCACAAAATGTGGAGTCCACGAAAAATGCTCGTGTTGCACAACTCAAGAGAGATGCTAGCATGATTGATCAATAGGCGGATACGACACTTGTGCACAATCTATAAGATGCAAAATGGATAAACTCTCTATCCCAAGTATGATATGTATGTATGTTCCGGTGCTTTAGCACAAGATGATCCAAGATGATCAAGTATGATACCATATGATATATTGTAATGCACTATGATACGATGTTATGGCTCTTTCTTATAAGCTCTTTGTTCACTCTTTTTCTTTGCTGAAAAGCATATTCTTTTTTTAATATGTCCACATTGTGAAATGCACAAATCAAGATAGCAATTGTGTATATGCGGGAACAATCTTTGTGACACAATGGATGATATGATACCAAGATGATATGGTATGTATACAATGGAAGGTGTAGATCACTAATGTGCACAAGTAACGTTGCTGGCAATACTCAAATGGCTAGTCTTGATAGGCAAGTAATGCAAAATGGGCTAGGGGTTATCAATGCAATGGCAAGGGAATATACAATGGCGTCATCGAGGTTACCGTCCTTATGTATGATGGCGACCTCGTGGTTATGATGAATGGCGGTGTTCTTGATGTAGAACCGTTCCTAATTAGCCGAAACACCTTAGTAAACGGAAAAACTGCGAACTCAAATCTCAAATGTCAAATGGTGGTAGCGGGATGCGGTGGTGGTTTTGATGGGTTATGCGAGTAGGCAATGCGGAAGTGGAGGTTATGGTGGTGTACTATACACGATGTCAAAGTTGAGGTCACCGTCACTAATTATCTGACACACCTTAGGAGACTTGAATCGCCACTCAAACAACCACTAATGCTATATGGATCACAATGGGTTAGGTTGCGGAAGTCGGTGGTGGTAATGGGGATGATGTGGTGGAAGCCCTAGGAAAAGACGCCAAAGTTGCAAAACTTTGATGGAGTCAAATGATGTTGGTGGTATTTTTGTGGGAAGGGGGATGCAAGAGCTTCAAACGAGCTAAAGAACATCAAAATCGGAGTTCAGATGAATTAGTTATGGGCAGAACAAAAATCAGCCGAAGTCTGAATCTACAGGTCGCGGACGTCTGAAAAGGGACGGATGTCAGGCCGGGCTCGAAAATCCGCTGATCTCAGCTCGGGATTGGGGTGTCGGATTTCCGGTAAGTACCAGTCATCCGGTGGTTCCTGGTGCTCCGGACGTCCGGTAAAGTGTCAGTCGTCCGGTGGGTCTGGGTCGTCCGGTGGGTCTGGGTGGAAATTGGGGATTTTGGGGTCAAAATTGCGGAGATTTCATGGATGAAAGATGGAGAAACTTGGGGAAATGCTAGATCCACTCGAAACCAAGCAAATCCATGGATCAAAATCAACAAAACTTCATCAGACCAACAAATCACAAAAAAAATTGGGGCTATTTTTGGTGGGGATTTTCGAAATTTAGGACGAAATCAAGCAAAAGAAGGCTAGAAAACGATGGGAGGGACTCCAAATATGTGATCAACGTGGCTCTGATACCATATGATGTGGGGCAAACCTGGCGTAGAGGCCGATCTTTCATGATTGGAGTGGATTCCCTCGAAGAACACGATGAACACGGGGAAGAACAGAGAGAAAGCACAAGGGGAAACACTCAAGAACAAGTCCAATCACACATCCACTAGACAATCAAACACACAAGATCCACAAGGTAAATGAACAACAAAGGGAAAGATACAACGTAAAGTTCATGAGGAGGTCTTGATGGTAGAGTTCATCCCAAATACAAAGGAGATGGGGGCTTGAATCCTAGAAGGATCTTCTCCGTGAGGAGGTCTTGAATCCCTCGGGATCTTCTCGTAGATGGAGGTCTTGGCCTCCACTGGAGTAGTCTCTCTCTCTCTCAAGAGTAGAAGTTGGTAGGAGCAAACTCACATACAAATGAGCTATCACTTTGCTAACCCTAGAAAGGAGGTGGAGGTGGTCTATTTATAGACTAAGCCATGAAGGAGTAAGTGGGAGAGGGATACAAGGCCAGAGGCCCACGACTGCGCACAGGCAGATACCGGACGACCGGTGGGGGTCGGTGTCGGATTTCAGGTTCCGGCAGACCCTTGAGGTTCGAACACTGGGGTGCGCGCGGAGATTTCGCCTCCTACCTACCTGCACTCCTCCTCCTTACTAGGATCTAAACTAAGGAAAGAACAACACAAGAGACACAGGGTTTATACTGGTTCGGGCCACCGTTGTGGTGTAATACCCTACTCCAGTGTGTGGTGTGGTGGATTGCCTCTTGGGCTGATGATGATGAACAATACAAGGAAGAACAGCCTTGCGAGGGTCTGCTCTTGGCTGGGGCGATGAACTGCTGGGAGGAGCTCAGTCACCCCTCTCTCTCTCTCTCTACCTGATCTTCTCTATCTTTCCAACTCTCTGGCCAGCTCTTTTTCCCGGCCTCCCTTTGCTCTGTGGGTGGCTGGTCCTATTTATAGAGGCCCTGGTGCTCTTCCCAAATATCGAGCGGGAAGGGAGCCAACAATGGCGGGCTAATTTGAACGGGGACAACTAGTATCAACTATCCTGACAAAAGTAGTCTTCGCCTGCGCAAAGCTCTGGTGATGACACCGTCTTGGGCTCCACGGTGACCTCCGTCTCGTAGTCCTCCTGGTCTTGGTCTTGTTGCACCGAAATGGCAACCTTTGTCTGATGCCTCGGTACTCCGCGGCTGCACTTGCCCCCTTTGCACCAAAGAGGAAGGGAGGACGCTGCGCGGGCTGGCACCCGCCTGGCGCCCCCGGTCGTCATGGCTTGCGTCACGGGCACCTCGTGAGGTACCCCGCCTTGATCTCTCCGCCTCCTCGTGAGCCAGCCTGACGAGGCCGCTCCTGAGGAAGCTCCGCGTCGTCCGCCCCGCGAGGCTTGGCCCCTCGCGAGGGTCTTGGGTTTGTGTTGGTGAAGATGGGCCGCGCTGGGCCCCCCTTTGAGCCACGCCGCGGGCCGCAGGCAGGCAAGTCTGGGGACCCCCGTTCCCAGAACGCCGACAGTAGCCCTCGGGCCCAAGGAGCGCCCAGACTTGGCCATGCAGGGAGGCGGAAGGGCAAGAGCGAAGCGCCGCAGGCCCTAACTTCCTGCGGCCTTGGGTGCCGCGTGGCGGTTGGTTGGATGTGGGCGCCCTTGCAACCGCGCGAGTTGATGAAGGAGCGGCGTTCACCTAGGCTTTGCTTCTTGCTTTCCCCGGTTGCTGCTCAGATTCCCTTTCTTGCGCCTCTCCTTCCTTCCTCCAAAATTTCCAGATCCGCTCCGACCGTGTGACCTATGAAGCCATGGCGCCTCGTCAGCCCCCGGCCGTGGCTTGGTACTCGTCTGCCCTGGACCCGCCGAACGTGTCGGAGGCGAGCCTCGCCCGGTTGCGCCGGATGGCGACGGTGCGGGGCATCAACGGGGCGAAGGTGTTTAAAGCCGGCTCCGCCACCCCTGAGGGTCAAGTGAGCACCTTCTATCCGCTCTTTGTAAGTGCCATTGCTGCTGGCCTGGTGTCTCCCTTCTCCGAGTTCTTCTTCTCTGTCCTCCGCCACTATAAGCTACAAGCCCTGCATCTCCACCCCAACTCCGTCCTTCTCCTGGCAATCTTCTCTTATTACTGTGAGGCTTACGTAGGGGTGCAACCCTCAGTGGCCTTGCCGCGCCACTACTTCTACCTCCGGACCTCTCGTGGTACTGCTTCCGCGTGCGCGAGCTTCGTCGCGTATGGTGGCGCCATTGCCATTTCGAACCCCGGGAAAAGGATTGAGGGCTTCAGGAGCAAGTGGGTCTTGGTGGATGCTGGGCGCATCCACCCTCAGCTGATCTTGCCAACGGAGCAGCCCATGAGCTCCAGCGATTGGGGTCGAGCGGAGCTCACAGACCCCCGCGCGAAGCTGATGTTGGAGAAGATGGACGTGGATCTGAGGCTGGCCAACATGGCAGCGGCGAAGCTGACCGGCGCGTCGCTGCTGAGGGAATTCCTGGAGCACCAGCCGGCCCCGCTTCGGCAGTACTCACTTCCGATGTGGAGGCCCTGTCCGAGCCCCGCGGCCTTAGCCGACGGAGATCTGGCTGCGGTCCTCCAACCTCTGGTCGGGGGCGATGTGGCGAGGTTGGCGGGCGCTCCTACGCCCTTGTTCCTCCACGACGACTGGGAGCAGGTAGTGGAGTCCATGGCCGTCTTTAACGGGGATGGGCCCGTGCCCGCGGAAACTCTCGAGGAACCGGTGGACGTGCCCTCCGACGACTCCAACGAAGAGGAGGAAGGAGGGGAGTCAGGAAAAGGGCCTGACTCCGAGGCGACTGACGGAGAGTCGAGGGCTCCCCTCCCCCAGCGCCGGTCCCACGTTCTCCGCCTCCCTCCGAGCGATGGCGATGAGGATGACGATGAAGACGACGACGAGGACAATGATGAGCAGGACGGTGGGAGCTCACCCCCGATCCCTAAGAAGGACAGGACCGGGCTGATCTCCCGCGGGTCTGCCCCGGCCCCGGGGTGGACCGCAGATGCGCCTTCCACCTCCAAGCTTCCCGAGGTTGACCCTTCCAGCCGGCTTTCAGGCTTCAAATTTGGCCGGAGGCCGCTTGAGCTCACTGGCGGCGACCCGTAAGCGTTCGATTCTTGTCTTTATCCCTTGCTCTGCTTCTGAAGCTTGACGTCCGCATCTCTTGGATAGGCTGGCGCCCGCCGCAAAGAAGCCGAAGGGGGCTCCCAAGGTTCCATCCGTGGCAGCGCTTCTGCCCACGAAGGAGGGTGACCGCGACGCACAGGCTTCTCCTGCCCGGTCATCCTCGCGAGGCCTGGCTGCGCCGGCTGGGGTGAGCTCAGCCCCCACAGCCCAAGTGGCTCCCGGTGCTCTTGCCTGCCGCCGCCACTTTGGCTATCGGGGCGCGGCAGACTCCGCATCAGAATGATGTGGTCGCGCTGCCGCTTTCTCCTCCTACTCCACCGGCTGTTGTCTCTCCGACTCCTTCTGCCGTTCTGGATCGTGATGTTGCTGAGCTGGACCGACTGCGTCAGGATCTTCTTGGCGCCGACCCCCGCTTGGTGGCCGGGCGCTTGGAGCTGGCTTCAGGATGGGTTCGCTCCGACGCTTCGATTCGGGCGGCGCTGGTCCAGGCCTCGACGGCATGCGACGAGGAGAAGAAGGCCGTCCTTGAAGCGAAGGCTGCTCGTGATGCAGCCCTAGGGGAGGTGGTCGACGTCCGTGGCCGTTGCAAGGCGCTGGAGGGCGAACTGCAAGGTTTGCGGGACCAGCTCATGAACGAGGTCCGCCTTCGCCAAGAGCAGGAAGAAAGCGTGAAGGCTCGCGAGGCGGTTCTCAAGGAGAGGGAGGTCAAGCTCAAGAAACGCCGCGATCGCCTAGGTGTGCTAGAGCAGGAGTTGGGGGCGAGGAAGGCCAAGCTGGACGACGAGGCCCTGGTTCTTGCCGAGGACCGCGTGGCCTTTGCGGAGATGGAGGCGAGGGATCGCTCCTCACTGAGGACGCTTTACGACAGCGGCCTGGAGAGCCCACTGGCTGGCGCCGAGGACGGCCCCGCCAAGCTGCTTCCCTTCCTGGTTCACGCTCTTGAAGATGTCGCCCTTGGCCTTGGCCCTGCGGCCGAGGCTGAGGCGCGTGTCCTGTCTTCTGCAGCAATGACGCGGGTTCTCACCCACATCTACCTTCGCGATCCCGGTGTCGACCTCGACAGCCTGCTGGAGCCAGTGAGCGGCGAGCGTGCCGCTGCCACTGCCGAGGCCGTGAAGGGTCATGCAGAGGCCCTGTTCGGGAAGTTCCGGGCCTTCAGCACCAAGCCGAAGCAAGGCGCTGCCGACCCCACCGTTCCGTGAGGCGTACCCAATCCGCACTGCTCCATCGCCGACAAGTGACTCCGTCGCGACTCCTGTCCTGCCTTTAATTCCTGCACATGTATCATGCCTCGGGGAGGCATTTAAACTTGTGTTTGGCATCGAGATAACAGTGTGGACTGTAATATTTGCTTTTGAATTCCTTGAAATTTGTGCCTTTCCTTCCTACTTGCTTATGTTCTACGCCAGCAGAGCCCGGCCCCGCGCATGCCTCACCCAGCGTTGGTCCCGACCGGAAACCAGGACAGGGCCAAGGAGTGAGGGGCCACGTGACAAGTTAAGCTCCTGAGTCGCGATGCTCAGGAGTCCCCCTTGGCGCACGAACAACAAGTAGGGAGGTGTGATGCGGGTGGATCTACCGTTCTACGTCTGCAGAGCCTGGTCGCGTGCGTACCTCACCCAGCGTTGGTCCCGACCGGAAACCAGGACGGGGCCACGGAGTGAGGGGCTACGTGACCAGTTAGGCTCCTGAGTCGCGATGCTCAGGAGTCCCCCTTGATGCACGAAAAACTAGTAAGGAGGCGTGATGCGGGTGGTTCTACCGTTCTACGTTTGCAGAGCCCGACCGTGCGCGTACCTCACCCAGTGTTGGTCCCGACCAGAAACCAGGACGGGGCCATGGAGTGAGGGGCTACGTGACCAGTTAGGCTCCTGAGTCGCGATGCTTAGGAGTCCCCCTTGATGCTCAAACGGCCTTCGTACCTTGGCTCTACTCGGGGAGAGACGCGTGACGAACCAGGCCCGGGGGGACCTGGCTGAGCGGCGTGCGTCTGGGTGCGACCGAGGCGCAGCCCCCATGCCCAGCCCCCTCGCGCGGCACTCCCGAGGGGAGGCGTTACGATGAGGCTAGACACTGAGCTCTGGGCTCGCTGAGGTTGGTGCGGCTCGGGGGCCACCCTCAGTTGTTTATCACCAGCGCGGAGCATAGCGCTACCGTATGTGTACGGGCATAGCCGCTCCTCGGCAGTATCGTCAGCCAGCACGGAGCATGGTGCTTCCACTGGTACATGGGAGGGGGCCCGCCTCCGGGAGGAGCCCCCGGGGCATGTACAGCCCCGCCCTGACACGTGGCTGGCACGGTAGGGCCTGGCGAGGTGTATCTGGGCACCCGTGAGCCAGCGCGGGTCTCACGGGGCCCTACCTCTAGGCGGGTTGCGCCTGGCACTGGGCCTTATCTTCTAATGTGTCCCTGCAAATTTGGTTAGATGTCGGCACTCTACGTCCTCGTGTCCCGGCCCTCGAGCTGGTCTCAGCCGTCGCTGGTATGCCAGGTCGCGATGCCATGGACAAGGCCAGAGGGTGAGGGCTGGAGGGCCAGTAAGAGCCCTGATTCGCGATGCTCAGGTATCCCCCCTTTAACGTGCAAGTGGTCGGCATGGAGAAGAAGAGGTGCCATGGACCGGCATCAAATAATCAAGCATGGTGGGTCTAATGCATGATCGGAAATAAAGACAAATGGGATACATGTCGCTGGGCCTGGCCCGAGCGGCTTGGGGATCATGCAGCCCGAGGGGCGCCCCCAACAAGGTAAGCTAACAACATGGAATAAAAAGGGATACACGCCGCAGGGACGGACCCACGCGGCCTGGGAATAATGCAGCCCTGGGGGGGCGCTCCCAGCTGGAAATAGAACTCGAAAAGGTGTTACGAAGGAGCATTGGTGTAGCAAGCTCGGTGGGCTGCGGGAGCCGATCCTCACGAGCCCCCAGGCCCAGGGGCCTCGGGAGGCTCCGGAGGCGCTGGCGGCTCCTCACGGGCCATCTCCATCCCTGCCAGGGCTGCGGAACGCCTGGCCTCCCGTGTCTCCGTGATGCCCCTCATGAGGTGCTGGTACGTGTCAGCCGCGTTCGGCAAACCGTAAGGCATGCGAACGTAGCTGTGGGGTGGGCCTCCGCAGCGCCCCACTCGCGAGGGCCAGAGGCGCTCCAGAGAGGCGACTCGGTTGAGCCCTGGTATGTCGATGCAGACGCGCAGCCCACCATCCTTGCCTGGATGGGGAGCCACTGCTGGTAGGCTGCGGCCACCTTTCATGACTCTTGACTCCTATAGCTCCTGAATGGCCTTGCTGACGAACTCCTGAGGGTCTGGATCTCCTTGCCTTGCTCCTTCTTGAGGGAAACGTGCTTCGAAACACGCCTCCATGTGGTGCCCAAGCGGCTCCCTCGTGACCCTGGCTAGGTCGGTGGCCCTCCAGGGGAGAGCCCCCGAGCCCTGCCTGAGGAGGGCGCCGGGCGCGCTTTCCTATGCGATGGAAGGAGGTTCCTCCCGGGCAGGTGTGGGCCCGGAGGGGCCTGCCTCCTGAGTGGTCGGGCTGGACGATGTCTTCTTCTTCTTAGGGGCGGTCTCGGGAGGCCTCCTGCTTCCATGATCCGGGTCTTCCAGTGACGCGGCCTGAAAGGCTCGTTCCAGGGAACACACCACGTCCTTCTCTTCACATGGCACCGTGATGACTCTACCGCTTTCTGGCATCTTGAGGACATTGTAGTCGTGGTGAGTTACGGCCATGAACTTGGCCAGCGTTGGGTACCCAAGGATGGCGTTGTACGGCAGGCGAATGTGAGCGACGTCGAAGTCGATGAGCTCGGTGCGGTAGTTGTCGCCTGCCCCGAAGGTGACAGGGAGGCAGACCTGCCCAATCGGGACCGTGGAGCCATCGGTGATACCGGAGAAAGGCTTGGTTGGATAAAGCTGGCTGTAGGGCACTTGGAGGTTGTTGAATGTTTCCACGGACAGGACGTTGAGCCCTTCCCCGCCATCGATGAGGGTCTTGGTGACCGCCACGTTGCTGATGATTGGGTAACAAAGCATCGGGAGGACTACAGCTGTAGCCGCACACTTGAGCTGATCTGCTGAGCTGAACATGATGGCGCACGCCGACCACCTGAGAGGGCGCGTGGCTTCGAGCCTGGGGAGGACTGCGTTCACTTCGTGGGCGAACTGCTTGAAGATGCGCTGAGAGGCTGGGGCTTGTGCCCCGCCCAGGATGCAGGTGATCGCGCGCTGCTCCTGGAATCCCCCGGCCCCCTCGTCCTGGTGGCGGTCTTCGTTTCTCCTTGGCTGCGGTGGCAGCGGTGGGAGGCCTGCGTTGCCTTGCGGGCGATCCTCGCGAGGCTGATCCCTCCAGTGTCCCTCGCGAGGCTGATCCCTCCAGCCTCCCTCGCGAGGCGGGTCTTGCCAGCGATCCTCGCGAGGTTGATCGCGCCACCCTTGGTGCGGGCCACGGTGGCAGCGGTGGGACGCCTGCATTCCTTCCTCCTCCTCGGCCATAGACCCGGTCACTGCGGTCAGGGCGACGACCGATCCTTCCTTCTCGCACGGCTCGGAGCTCTTGACATTCGTTGGTGTTGTGGGTGTGGAGGTCGTGGTACACATAGTACCGTCTGCCCTTGGAAGGTTCAGGCTGATCTCTGCCCCGCTTGGTGTCTGGTTCTGCCGTGAGCACGGCAGCCCCCTTGCGCTTCACATCCTTGGCCTTGGGCTTCTTCTCTTCTGGGTCTGCGGTAGGCAGCTCGAGGAGGGAGAGACGCCCTTCTTCAGCCTTAGCGCACTTGGTGGCCAGGTTGAACAACTCCAAGGAAGTGCACAGATCTTCATGCATCGCCAGCTCCTCCTTCATCTTGACATCGCGCACGCCGTCAGAGAAGGCTGAGATGATGGCCTCCTTCTCGCGCGTGCGTTGTTGAAGCGCTGGATGTACTTCTGCAGGGTCTCTCTGGGTTGTTGCTTGATGCGGCGCATGTCACTCATGGCGGGTGGCCGGTCGCGAGTACCTTAGAAGTTGGCGATGAAGCGGGTGCGCATCTCGTCCCAGGAGGAGATCGTGCCTGGAGCCAGGTTCAGGAGCCAGGTGCGGGCCCCGTCCTTGAGCGCCATGGGAAACTAGTTCGCCATGACCTTCTCGTCTCCGTTGGCAGCTTCGATGCCCAGCTCATAGAGCTGGAGGTACTCCGCAGGGTCGGCTGTGCCGTCATAACGAGGAGGCAGGTCTGGCTTGAACTTGCCGGGCCACGCGACGCTGCGTAGCTCGGTGGTGAAGGCACGGCAGCCTGCTGTGGCCACGGGAGGCCTTGGGTGACGGAGAGCTTGGTCTTGCATGTCCCCATGCACTGCAGCTGGGAGCAGCGCGGGGTCTTGACATGCGGGAGCAGGAGCATGGTCGCGGCGTGCTGGAGCAGGGAGCGCCCGGGCAGCTTCTTGCGGGCGAGGGACTTCTTGGCAGCTCTGCTCTTGCCGTGCTGGCACCTGACGGAGCGGGTTCCACCCAGGGGCCACGCACCTTGGAGCCATGGCGCCTTCTTGAGGAGGAGGCAGCTGGGGCGCCCCTGGAGCTTCGTCACCCG
Organism: Triticum urartu; assembly: GCF_003073215.2. NCBI lineage: Eukaryota > Viridiplantae > Streptophyta > Magnoliopsida > Poales > Poaceae > Triticum > Triticum urartu. Next base: position 399,555,421 of record NC_053025.1, on the reverse strand, counting down.
CGCGGGGCGGGGTGCAGTGTAGCGGAATGGACGGCGCAGGAGAGCCCCCTGCGGCGCGGATGAGCTCGGCGACACGGTCGAGCCATTCTTCGTAGACGTCGTCGACGGGACGGTAGCGCAGGAGCTTGTTTTCCCCGATGAGCGCAGCTTGAGCCTCCATGGGTGCACGGAGCGCGCGGGACGAAGAACCAGCTGGGGTGAGCGAGGGAGTAGCGGTGCGGCCGTCTTGCCGCACGGACGGATGCTGAGACGACGCTTGCTGCTCGTCCCCCGCTGGGCCGGTGGCGGCATTGACGGCAGGTGACGGGGAACGGCGAGGACGCCCGCCGACAGGAGCCGTCTGGGCGACGTGGGAGGCGAGAGCGGCCCGGCACTCGACGTGGGCCCGACGAGCGTCAGACATGGACGCGATGGTCGCAGGAGAACGGGGTGGTGGAAGACGAATTCCGGCGCACCCCTACCTAGCGCACCAAATGTCGGATTTCGGGTTCTGGCAGACCCTTGAGGTTCGAACACTGGGGTGCGCGCGGAGATTTCGCCTTCTACCTACCTGCACCCCTCCGCCTCGCTAAGATCTAAGCTATGGAAAGAACAGCACAAGTGACACAGGGTTTATACTGGTTCGGGCCACCGTTGTGGTGTAATACCCTACTCCAGTGTGTGGTGTGGTGGATTGCCTCTTGGGCTGATGATGATGAGCAATACAAGGAAGAACAGCCTCGCGAGGGTCTGTTCTTGGCTGGGGCGACGAACTGCTAGGAGGAGTTCAGTCACCCTTCTCTCTCTCTCTTCTCGATTGCGATCCGATCTTTCTACCCTGTGGGTGGCTAGTCCTATTTATAGGCAAAGGCCCTGGGCCTCTTCCCAAATATTGAGCGGGAAGGGCGCCAACAATTGGCCACTTTGAAGGGGAACATCTGGTACACCTATCCTGACTAAAGTTGGTCCTCGCCTGCCAAAGGCTCTGGTGGTGACGCTGGCTGGGGCTCCAAATGACTTCCTCCCTGCCGTTGGACTGGTCTTGGTCTCGTTGCACCGAAACGGGTGCCTTTGCTTGATGCTCTCACCTGCGCTTGCTCCCTTTGCACCAAAGAGGAAAGGAGGACACTGCGCGGCTGGCGCCCGCCTGGCGCCTTTGGTCGTCATGGCTTGCGTCATGGGCACCTCGTGAGGTACCCCGCCTTGATCTCTCCGCCTCCTCGCGGGCCAGCCTGATGAGGCCGTGCCTGAGGAAGCTCCATGTCATCCGCCCCGCGAGGCTTGGCCCCTCGCGAGGGTCTTGGGTCTGTGTTGATGAAGATGGGCCGTGCTAGGCCCCCCTTTGAGCCACGCCGCAGGCCGCAGGCAGGCAAGTCTAGGGACCCCCGTTCCTAGAACGCCGACACACTCCTGGATTACTTTGGTACGTCCCTGCTAAACTTATAGCAAGGCATACATCAGGTCTGGTACACAGCATTGCATACATGATAGAACCTATGGTTGAGGCATAGGGATTGACTTTCATTTTTTCTCTATCTTTTGCAGTGGTCGGGCATTGAGTCTGACTGAACTTCACACCTTGTAACACAGGCAAGAACCCTTTTCTTTGACTGATCCATTTTGAACTTCTTCAAAACTCTATCAAGGTATGTGCTTTGTGAAGGTCCAATTAAGCGTCTTGATCTATCTCTATAGATGTTGATGCCCAATATATAAGCAGCTTCACTGAGGTCTTTCATTGAACAATTCTTATTCAAGTATCCTTTTATGCTATCCAGAAATTTTGTATTATTTCCAATCAACAATATGTCATCCACATATAATATTAGAAATGCTACAGATCTCCCACTCACTTTCTTGTAAGTACAGGCTTCTCCAAAAGTCTGTATAAAACCATATGCTTTGATCACACTATCAAAGTGTATATTCCAACTGCGAGAGGCTTGCACCAGTCCATAAATGGATCGATGGAGCTTGCACACTTTGTTAGCACCTTTTGGATCGACAAAACCTTCTGGTTGCATCATATACAACTCTTCTTTAAGATATCCATTAATGAATGCAGTTTTGACATCCATTTGCCAAATTTCATAATCATAAAATGCGGCAATTACTAACATGATTCAGAAAGATTTAAGCATCGCTACGGGTGAGAAGGTCTCATCGTAGTCAACTCCTTGAACTTGTCGAAAACCTTTCACAACAAGTCGAGCATTATAGACAGTAACATTACCATCAGCGTCAATCTTCTTCTTGAAGATCCATTTATTCTCTATTGCTTGCCAATCATCGACCAACTGAACCAAAGTCCACACTTTGTTCTCATACATGGATCCCTTCTCAGATTTCATGGCCTCAAGCCATTTTGCCGAATCTGGGTTCATCATCGCTTCCTCGTAGTTCGTAGGTTTGTCATGGTCAAGTAACATGACCTCCAGAACAAGATTATCATACCACTCAGGTGATGATCATACTCTGGTTGACCTATGAAGTTCGATAGTAACTTGATCTGAAGTTTCATGATCATCATCATTAGCTTCCTCACTGATTGGTGTAGGAATCACTGGAACTGATTTCTGTGATGAACTACTTTCCAATTTGGGAGAAGGTACAATTACCTCATCAAGTTCTACTTTCTTCCCACTCACTTCTTTTGAGAGAAACTCCTTCTCCAGAAATCCATTCTTAGCAACAAATATTTTGCCTTTGGATCTGTGATAGAAGGTGTACCCAACAGTCTCTTTTGGGTATCCTATGAAGACACATTTCTCTGATTTGGGTTCCAGCTTATCAGGGTGAAGCTTTTTCACATAAGCATCGTAGCCACAAACTTTAAGAAATGACAGCTTAGGTTTCCTGCCAAACCACAGTTCATATGGTGTCGTCTTAACGGATTTAGATTGTGCCCTATTTAACATGACTGCAGCCATCTCTAAAGCATAACCCCAAAACGATAGCGATAAATTAGTAAGAGACATCATAGATTGCACCATATCTAATAAAGTATGGTTATGATGTTCGAACACACCATTACGATGTGGTGTTCCAGGTGGTGTGAGTTGCGAAACTATTCCACATTGTTTCAAATGAAGACCAAACTCATAACTCAAATATTCACCTCCACGATCAGATTGTAGAAAGTTTATTTTCTTGTTGCAATGATTTTCCACTTCACTCTAAAATTCTTTGAACTTTTCAAATGTTTTAGACTTATATTTCATTAAGTAGATACACCCATATCTGCTCAAATCATCTGTGAATGTCAAAAAATAACGATACTCGCCACGAGCTTCAATACTCATCGGACCACATACATCAGTATGTATTATTTCCAATAAGTCAGTTGCTCGCTCCATTGTTCCGGAGAATGGAGTCTTAGTCATCTTGCCCATGAGGCATGGTTCGCAAGCATCAAGTGATTCATAATCAAGTGATTCCAAAATCCCATCAGCATGGAGTTTCTTCATGCGCTTTACACCAATATGACCTAAACGGCAGTGCCACAAATAAGTTGCACTATCATTATTAACCTTGCATCTTTTGGCTTCAATATTATGAATATGTGTATCACTACAATCGAGATCCAACAAAAATAGACCACTCATCAAGGGTGCATGACCATAAAAGATATTACTCATATAAATAAAACAACCATTATTCTCTGATTTTAATGAATAACCATCTCGCATTAAACAAGATCCAAATATAATGTGCATGCTCAACACTGGCACCAAATAACAATTATTTAGGTCTAAAACTTATCCTGGCGGTAGATGTAGAGGTAGCGTGACGACGGCGATCACATCGACTTTGGAACCATTTCTCACGCGCATCGTCGCCTCGTCCTTAGACAATCTTTGTTTAATCCGTAGCCCCTGTTTCGAGTTGCAAATATGAGCAACAGAACCAGTATCAAATACCTAGGCGCTACTACGAGCAAAAGTAAGGTACACATCAATAACATGTATATCAAATATACCTTTCACTTTGCCATCCTTCTTATCCGCCAAATACTTGGGGCAGTTCCGCTTCCAGTGACCAGTCCCTTTGTAGTAGAAGCACTCAGTCTAAGGCTTAGGTCTAGACTTAGGCTTCTTCCCTTGAGTAGCAACTGGCTTGCTGTTCTTCTTGAAGTTCCCCTTCTTCCCTTTGCCATTTTTCTTGAAACTAGTGGTCTTGTTAACCATCAACACTTGATGCTCCTTCTTGATTTCTACCTCCGGAGCCTTTAGCGTCGCGAAGAGCTCGGGAATTGTCTTTTCCATCCCTTGCATATTATAGTTCATCACGAAGCCTTTATAGCTTGGTGGCAGTGATTGAAGAACTCTGTCAATGACACCATCATCAGGAAGATTAACTCCCAGCTGAGTCAAGTGGTTGTGGTACCAAGACATTCTAAGTATGTGCTCACTGACAGAACTGCTCTCCTCCATTTTGCAGCTATAGATCTTGTTGGAGACTTCATATTTCTCAACTCGGGCATTTGCTTGAAATATTAATTTCAACTCTTGGAACATCTCATATGCTCCATGACATTCAAAACGTCTTTGAAGTCCCGATTCTAAGTCATAAAGCATGGCACAGTGAACTATCGAGTAGTCATCGGCTTTGCTCTGCCAGACGTTCATAACGTCCGGAGTTGCTCCTGCAGCGGATCTTGCACCTAGAGGTGCTTCCAGGACGTAATTCTTCTGTGCAGCAATGGGGATAATCCTAAAGTTACGTACCCAGTCTGTGTAGTTGCTACCATCATCTTTCAACTTAGCTTTCTCTAGGAACGCATTAAAATTCAAGGGAACGATAACACAGGCCATTGATCTACAACAACATAGACATGCAAATACTATCAGGTACTAAGTTCACGATAAATTAAAGTTCAATTAATCATATTACTTAAGAACTCCCACTTAGATAGACATCCCTCTAGTCATCTAAATGATCACGTGATCCATATCAATTAAACCATGTCCGATCATCATGTGAGATGGGGTAGTTTTCAATGGTGAACATCACTATGTTGATCATGTGTAATATATGATTCACGTTCTACCTTTCGGTCTTAGTGTTCCGAGGCCATATCTACATATGCTAGGCTCGTCAAGTTTAACCCGAGTATTCTGCACGTGCAAAACTAGCTTGCACCCGTTGTATGTGAACGTAGAGCTTATCACACCCATCATCACGTGGTGTCTTGGCACGACGAACTGTAGCAATGGTGCATACTCAGGGAGAACACTTGTACCTTGAAATTTAGTGAGGGGTCATCTTATAATGCTACCGCCGTACTAACCAAAATAAGATGCATAAAGGATAAACATCACATGCAATCAAAATATTTGACATGATATGGCCATCATCATCTTGTGCCTTTGATCTCCATCTCCAAAGCACCGTCATGATCTCCATCGTCACCGGCTTGACACCTTGATCTCCATCGTAGCATTGTTTTCATCTCGCCAACTATTGCTTCTACGACTATCGCTACCACTTAGTGATAAAGTAAAGCAATTACATGGCGATTGCATTTCATACAATAAAGCGACAACAATAAGGCTCCTACCAGTTGCCGATAACTTTTGAAAACATGATCATCTCATACAACAATTTATATCTCATCACGTCTTGACCATATCACATCACAACATGCACTACAGAAACAAGTTCGACATCCTCTACTTTGTTGTTGCAAGTTTTACGTGGCTGCTACGGGCTTCTAGCAAGAACCATTCTTACCTACGCATCAAAACCACAATGATTATTTGTGAAGTGTGTTGTTTTAACCTTCAACAAGGACCGGCCGTAGTCAAACTCGATTCAACTAAAGTTGGAGAAACAAACACCCGCCAGCCACCTGTGTGCGAAGCACGTCGGTAGAACCAGTCTCATGAACGCGGTCATGTAATGTCGGTTTGGGCCGCTTCATCCAACAATACCGCCAAATTATAGTAAGACGTTGGTGGTATGCAGTATGACTATTATCGCCCACAACTCTTTGTGTTCTACTCGTGCATATAACATCTACGCATAGACCTGGCTCGGATGCCACTGTTAGGGAACATAGTAATTCAAAAAAAAATCCTACGATCACATAAGATCTAACTAGGAGATGCATAACAATGAGAGGGGAGAGTGTGTCCACGTACCCTCATAGACCGAAAGCGGAAGCATTTAGTAACGCGGTTGATGTAGTCTAGTCCGAGCCTAGTCCAATAGGATTCGGCCCCCCCTCCTTCCTTCCACCGGAAAGGGAAAGGGGAAGGGAGAGAGAGGGAGAAGGAAAGAGGGGGGCGCACCCCTCCCCTAGTCCAATTCGGTTTGGGCAAGAGGGGGTGCACGCCTCCCCACATGGCCTTTCTCCTCTCCTCCAGTATGGCCCAATACTTCCCCCGGGGGGTTCCAGTAACCCCTTGGTACTCCGGAAAAATATCTGAATCATTCGGAACCATTCCGATGTCCGAATATAACCTTACAATATATGAATCCTTACCTATCAACCATTTCGAGACTCCTCGCCATGCTTGTGATCTCATCCAGGACTCCAAACAAACTTCGGTCATCAAATCACATAACTCATAATACAAATCGTTATCGAACGTTAAGCGTGTGGACCCTACGGGTTCGAGAACTATGTAGACATGACTGAGACACATTTCCGGTCAATAACTAATAGCGGAACCTAGATGCTCATATTGGCTCCTACATATTCTACGAAGATCTTTATCGGTCAAACCGCATAACAACATACGTTATTCCCTTTGTCATCAGTATGTTACTTGCCCGAGATTCGATCATCGGTATCATCATACCTAGTTTAATCTCGTTACCGACAAGTCTCTTCACTCGTTCCATAATGCATCATTCCGTAACTAACTCATTAGTCCCATTGCTTGCAAGGCTTATAGTGATGTGCATTACCGAGAGGGCCCAGAGATACCTCTCCGATACATGGAGTGACAAATCCTAATCTTGATCTATGCCAACTCAAAAAACAGCATCGGAGACACCTGTAGAGCATCTTTATAATCACCTAGTTATGTTGTGATGTTTGATAGCACAGAAGGTGTTCCTACGGTATTCGGGAGTTGCATATTCGCATAGTCAGAGGAATATGTATAAGTCATGAAGAAAGCAATAGCAATAAAACTAAACGATCATAATGCTAAGCTAATGGATGGGTCTTGTCCATCACATCATTCTCTAATGATGTGATCCCGTTCATCAAATGGCAACACATGTCTATGGTCAGGAAACTTAACCATCTTTGATTAACGAGCTAGTCAAGTAGAGGCATACTAGGGACACTCTGTTTGTCTATGTATTCACACATGTACTAAGTTTCCGATTAATAAAATTCTAGAATGAATAATAAACATTTATCATGATATGGGGAAATATAAATAACAACTTTATTATTGCCTCTAGGGCATATTTCCTTCACCTAGAACATCGGTCCCACCGAGTTGATCATACCGGTCCCACCGAGATTCCTAACGTTCACATTTTGAACTGAATCGGTCTCACCAAGTTCTTCTATTCGGTCTGACCAAGTTGGGTCAATTGTGTGTAACGGTTGGATTTTGTGTGGAGGCTATATATACCCCTCCACCCCTTCTCTATTCAAGAGAGAGCCATCAGAATGTGCCATCACTCCCACTACTCATTTTCTAAGAGAGAACCACCTACTCATGTGTTGAGACCAAGACATTCCAATCAAACCAAAAGAATCTTGATCTCTAGCCTTCCCCAAGTTGCTTTCCACTAAAATCATCTTTCTACCATAGCCAAACCTGTGGGCGAGAGTTTAGTGTTGGGGAAACTATGATTTGAAGCACAAGAGCAAGTGTGAGGGCATATTTCTCCCGAAGTGGTTTTGGTGATTGATGATAGTGCATTTGCGGACTAATCATGTGCATTGAGCATTTCAGATATCTCATGTGTAGGCACAAGACGCTTCGGTGCCTCTCAGAGCCTATCGAAGAAGGCAGTTCTCTACGTTTCTTTTCGGTGGATTTGAGTCGTAGGAAAGTCGTACTATTAAGAGGAGGTCCGCTTGGGAAAGGCTAGGGTGGAATCAACACGTACACATCTGTTCCTTTGCACCACCTTTCCTTCGATTCGATGGAGCACCATCCGTTTATCCAAGTCTCTACAAGATGAAGGCTGCCAAATGCTAAAGCTTTTGTGGGGTGCGGTAGTACTACTCAGGTGAGCGGTAGTACCGCAGGGGCCGGTAGTACCACTCCTGGTGAGCGGTAGTACTGCTATCTCCAGCCCTAATGCTGACGCACGCGGAAGTAGGCGCGGATGTACTTTTTTACATTCGTCCCAACGTGGTAGTACCGCTCCCTGTGAGCGGTAGTACTATGTCGGATTTTTGCACAGCTCCAAACTCAACGGAAGTTGTTACGGAAGTAATTTATTAATTTCGTGCATTTCCAGCGCCAGTTGAGTCCTGTCTTATGGTAGTACTGTAGGGGTGCGCGGTAGTACCACTCTGGCGGTTCTACCACTCGTTGCCCTGTGCAACAAGCCCTCGTTTGGTCTCTACCGCACAAGCGATAGTACCGCACCCTCTGCGGTAGTACCGCGACTATGTGCAGTAGTACCATGCCACGCGGGCTGGGTGAGGGGATAACAGTTGGATCTTTCCCTGATGAGGACATCAATACCATTGTTACACCCACAGCCCCTGCTGTTATACATACTGGACCAATTACTAGAGCTCGCGCATGCCAATTGAATTATCAGGTACTTTCGTTTCTTGGTAATGATTCTAATGTTCATGAGAATATGATACTGCCTAAATTGGATACATTTGTTTTGCTTACAAATGAAGGGCCTGGCATGGATGAGAGGGATGAGCACTGGAGCAAGACACTACTAGGGAAAACCTTATACATAGAACATTAGCAGTAGCGCGAGCTAAAAACACACGCTGGTGCTAATTAGCAGCAACGCGGTGTTTTAAACGGTGCTACAGATACAGTTATAGCAGTAGCGCACCCGAGTACAAAAGCGCTACTACTAAAATTCCCACGGTTTAGCCGATAGGCTGCACATAGTAGTAGCGATCTTCGACGAACTGCGCTACCGCTATTTGCTTTGTAGCAGCGCGTTTACGCTGAGAGGCGCTACAGCTAAAGTAAATAAAATTAAATGGAAAGCAAATAGAAAAGTAAATGAAAATGAAAGAAATACAAAAAGGTGAAAGGAAAACAATAAAATGTAAGGAAAAATAAATGAAAAAGTGGAAAAAAGAGAATGGTATAGCAGCAGTGCGTATCCAGGAACGCGCTGTAGCTACGTTAGCAGTAGCGCACTTCCCGGAACGCGCTATTGCTACTTCTGACTAAACCGCTCGATTCGTTTTTCCCAACGGCCACTTCCCCCAAATCGCAACCCGTCGGCCGCCGCACGCTCTCCCGTCGATCTCCCGCCTCAACGCCGCCCCCCGACCCTGACCTCGACGCCGCCCTCCGCCGCGCGCCCGAGCCTCGACCCCGACCTCGACGCCGCCTGCCCCTCCCTCGCCGCAGTCACCGTAAGGCTCTGCCTCTCCTCTCCCCTACCCTCCTCCCTCTCTCTCTCTCTCTGCTAGGGCAATTTATATATGTGTTGATGATGTGTTGATGTTCATATGAACCCTAGGTGTTCATATTAACCCTAGATATGTTTAGGGCAGTAGGCATTTTTTAGCATTTAGGAAAAATGATTAGCAACTTTTTTAGGAAATTAGCTAGGGCGATTTTTTAGGAAAATGCCTAAACAGTAATTTCATTTGCATATTGTTGTTATATGATATATGTCATTGATGTTCATTTGCATATTCTATTATTGAAGTGGTTTGATGGTGCCCAAGTGGCTTTGTTCTTTCTAGGAAATGAAGCCAAGTGGCCTATGTTTTGCCGGAATGTTGATTCATTTCCGTTCCAGCAAATTTCAAGTTCTCGATTTGTCCACTTTTTAGCAAAAGTCATGCCAAAATTTTCCGTGAATTTCGGCATGACTTGTGCTACAAACTAGGACATGTCGAGTGCCCAGGATTTGCCACACCGGGTAGGAGTCAACGTTCCTGCAAAGCATAGGCCTTTTTTATGTCATTATTTATTTTATTAGGTATATAATTAATTGACTAGATTTAATCGTAAGAACTACTTGAATTAATAGAACTAGTTGAACATGTCACATTTGTTGTTATTTTTTTAGTTAAAGAAATTTTTCGCGCATGGACGTCGACGATGCCTATCCCGCATCCTCGTCGTCGAGTCGGCGGAGGACACCCGCGTCACCATATGGGCCATGTCCGGGACTGGGCTCCGTCAGGGTGGTACTGGGAGGCGCTACCTACCGGGGGTGCAGGTTGGTGAGGAGCCAGCCTGTCGTTGACCCGAACCTTCTTTGGTGGCGGTCGCGTGGGCCAGTGACGGTCTAGAGGCTCGAGGACCCCACGGAGGTGGTGCGTCACCGTGTCAGTGAGGAGGACGCGCACGACCGTCGCTACTTGTTTGCGTTGGAGCACAGGTTCTCCAATACCTGGCAGGTTCTCCAGGGATCTCATTGGAGCTATGATCCTATGATGGTTCCTTCTCTTTGGGTGTCCACCGCCCGCGCTGATACCCATCGTGCGCTAGGGTTTTAGTTGTATTAGTGATGTTATATTTATGATACTATTCGGGATGTATTAGTGATAATATTCGATGATGTACGGACGCATGAGATGATTTACTTTTGCTTATTGATTCCATGCTAATTTGAATACTTATTTATTTTACGATTTGGTTTTGATTATTGAATGCTCATGTCAATATGAGTCCTATAAGATATTTTGAGTATCCTGGAGTTGTCTTCGATCGATTTTCAATTAATGTTTCAACTATGAAGATAGGAAATGTCTGACAACGAAAAGGATTTCGGTATTTGCAAATACTGCGAAGACGAGCGCGGCCTATGCGACGAAATCTTCCTTGATGAACTTTGAAGTGGATACAGTAAGTCACAACGACAAGTATTTTTTCGTAATTAAGCATGACATCTGCTTCATTTGCTGAAACTTATAATTTAATTTTTTTACTATTCTACTAGCGTATCCCCTGCCATGCAAGAGTTTTTGTCTTGGATAAGATAGGTTTCAGTCGTACTATGGAGGTAAAGAAAGTTTACTTGAACACCGAGCATTGTTATATTTTCCACGCAAAATTATACAACGCAGACGACTACACCTATTCTGGATGCAAAACTTGGCGAGCACTATGCAAGACTTATGCATTTGAGCCTGATATGGTTATCACCTTTGATATTCGTCCGGAAGATGATATTGAAGGTAATACCGACATGTGGGTCGATGTGCAGACGCCTCCAGTTATACCATTATGTGAGTTTCTCAACCATATTTATGTCTTTGATATTGTTTATTCAAAAACAGCTAACAACTAATTTCTATTGTCAGCTTATTTCGGTTCAAGCAAACATGTCCAGCGCTTGGTAGACAAGACCTACTACTCTCCCGGGGCTGAACTAAACTGCGAGGAGCTAAGTCATTATGTTTCATGGCTGGAGGATCTTGATACTGTCAAGACAAATTTTCTTCCTGCACTCAGAAATGTTAGTACTGAAAACGTGCGACCAATAGTGTTCGTAATGAACTACGGTCACATCTATTTAGGAAAGATGGTAAGATTTTTACTATTTGTCCTCAGTGCATCTTTTGCATACATTATTTTTTAAGCTAAACTTCATTGCTAAGTATGTTACTATACGATGTTCTTCAACAGGGACTCCCGATGAATGTTGTGCCTCATGGGATTGAGACTAATGGTACCATGAGTATTGTTAGCTTATGACCAAGATATCCTACAATGCACTTTAGTGCATTCAGGATTTCTAAGAGTGAGGAAGTCTAAATAGTGAAAGACTGGACCAAATTTGTGATGGAGGAGCGCAGAGAAGTACTAGGGGGCAGCAATCAGAAGCGCATCCCACGATTAGGAGATAGGTTCATCTGCATGCTCCAACTTGATGAAGGACGAGAGCTCCACATGTTTTATGTTATTTTACCTGAGAGAGAGCAGCAGGAGTGATTAGCTAGCTAGAAATGAGTTTGAAGATGATGATGTGCTATACTATGACTATGATGATTAAATAACTAGTGTTGGTGGTAATGACTATGATGATTATTATTAGCTAGTGTTGGTTGTGATTAGATAGCTACTGCATCTAGTGTTGGTGGTGATTAGCTAGCTAGAATGAGTTTGAAGATGATCATGTGCTACACTATGACTATGGTGATTAAATAAATACAGTTGGTGGTAATGACTATGATGATGATTAAATAGCTTGTGCTGGCGGATTAGATTCAAGTGGAGGCAACATGTGGTGCACATAGAAAGTACTACTAGTTCAAACTAGATCAAGTTTGGATTAGTAGTATACTTTTGACATGCACCACATATTGCCTCCACTTGAACCTAATCCACCTTCATTTGACACACTGTTATGGACATAATGATATAAACCTCATAATTGGTATTGTACCAAAATTTGTATAACGGCGTATAAATACACTAAAAATGAAAAAAAAGAGTACTAGTAGCGATGGATAGTAAACACGCTACAACTAGCTAGATTAGCAGCAACGCGGGATAGAACAAGTGTTGCCACTATGTGTCTTAGCAGTAGCGCTTGTCGCACGCGCTACTGCTAAGTAATAGATGTAGTGCCTTATTGGTAGCGCGGCTGCCCATGCTACTAGTGGGCATTAATCCCGCGCTACTACTAGGGTTTTCCCTAGTAGTGAAGATCAAGCATGGAGATGATGGCATGCACAAGGTGAACAAGAATGGATTTACAAGTGATTATTTCATGACTTTGAAGCCACCATAAGGAGTGCATGAAGCCTTGGACGAAATATACAAGATGCCACTTCATAAATTTTGTCCAGAGGTTCTTCTAGGTTATGTGTCACCTTACTATTGGGACAAGCCCATGTAATTTCGAAATACTTAAGTATAGGATCTTTTTAGAGCCCGTATGTGTGGGGAAACAAGAGTTAGGGTTGGTTTCGGACCCCACCTCCAAGGGCCACGAAATTTCCCCCTCTTCCTCCATATATACATCCCTTAGGGCGTCGTTTACACTTTGGGTTTAGTTTAGTTTAAAAGTTCGCCATAGCTGCAACTTCGCGTACTTCGTTTGTGTTCAACGATCAGACCAAGGCGTCACAGAACCCCACTTGATCAATAAAGCTTTCCTCTTTTATTCGCAATATCCAGATTGCAATTTCAGATTCTTGCTTGTTCTTCGTTTTCTTGTAGGAAATAGACCCTCGTGGTTAGGTTGATCATGCTCTGGCGTGGTCAATAACCTCTCGGAGTTGGTTTAGCGATTTCTAAGGCGTGATGTCCTCGCACATTCGTAGTCGGATCGTCAAAGTCTACTACACCATAAATGATAGCCACCATCTCATCGAAAGACGGGACACCTTCGCATCTATCAAGTGGTATCAGATTTCCAGGTTGCTCGGTGAGATTTTACAGTTTTTCATAGTTTAAATCGAGTTTATTCTTCATACCTATAGTCCATGAAAAAGCCAAAAAAATAGGGTTAGTTCCTGATATCCGAACCAATCTGATCCGTTGCATAATCTTTTTAGAGTTTTGCTTTGCTGAATTTTCGGTTGCATCGTTGTGTCGAGTTGCTGGTCTTAGCGTCTAGATTCTTTAGAGTTTCGAGTTCTGGTCACAGGTTGTCACGTCGCCGCTGCACCATCTTCATCTTTGCCATATACCGCTACCCCACCACATACATCGCCGCTGTCATATACCACCACCCCCACCATATCAATCGCCGCTGCCATATACAACCACCAATCAGAGTCCACATATACCATCGCCATATACAACCACCAATCTGAGTCCACATATACCATCGCCATATACAACCACCAATCCGAGTCCACATATACCATCTCCATATACAACCACCAATCCGAGTCCACATATACCATCGCTATATACCACCACCAGTTCGAGTCCACATATACCATCGCCATATACAACCACCAGTCCGAGTTCGATCAGATTCATCTCCGCCACCAGTCTGAGTCCAGTATTTGTTGCTTTCTTTTCGATTTCTAGATCACGCCATACTCTGAGTCGTGACAGAGTAGAATTCCTGAACTTCCAAGTTACCAGTAGAAAAATAGTTCCAGTTTCAATATAAAAACTAAGTCTGGAAAATTCTGGCTAGGCAGTTTTTAGACCATTTGTAGACTTCTTAGAAAAAAAATGTTGCGGAGCAAAAGAAGTGCAAAAAAGTGAGGAAAAAAGAGGAAAAAAGAGATTTGGAGTGTGCTCCTCCCTTGTTTACATGTCGCACCCTGATTTTGTTAGTATTCTAGGCTCGCGTCTCTAGCACGGTCTAGCCTAGGACCAACACAGTACTGTCGTTGAGCATTTATTCAACTTTGCATCTCTGAATTGATTATTGCCGACCCTTTTTGCTACCATATCATAAGCCTTCCCAACTCCACATACATCTACATCCTGTGTTTGACTCTCCCTGGTAATCAGTCTATCCAAGCTTTGAGAGTTTTGACTACAACGCTTGGCAATCACCACCTGCCGCTTGGTAAGAACTGGTAAGAATTTGAGATTCGCTTGATGGATTTGTGACACACCACCACCACTTCCTAGTAGTCTATAGTATCATATTCTTGTGTGTTTCTATTGCTGCTAACCATGGCAGGATCACAAACCGATGAGACTGATTGGGAGAACATGACGAACAAACAGCTACATGGTAAATTTTTAGCAAATGATGAGTGGACAGGTGCAAGATGTGCTAAACAGATTTGAAGAGGCCATGGAAGAAGATAGATGGCATTGAGAAGACGTTCGAAACAAAGATCGATAACAAGTTTAATGAATTGCTAGCGCGTCTTCCACCACCACCGCCGGCTGCACCTGTCGCACCTCTACAACAACAATAACAACAACAACAACAACATTGTCGCCTTCCAAATCAAGTGGGACGAGCACTGCGCATTCCCCATGAGCCTGGAGAAAATTCTGGTGCCACTGCTTCTGCTGTTGATGCTTCTATAGCTCCTGCTGCTACTGCAGAGGTGAAGGACTATTACGAGGATAAGGTTAATCAAAATCAAAACTACGTGCAACCACCGGCACCACCACCAGCAGGTCGACCTCAGGCATATAATCGCAAGGGTAGGGCTGCAGCAGCACCTCAGTTACAAGATCATGACCATCTTCCTAAATTAAAATTGAATATTCCACCATTCGAGGGGAGATATGTTCTTGATATATATATCTTACTTGGGAGTTAGAAACTGAACAATGTTTTACATGTTTACAATATCCTGAGGAAAGATGTGTTGTTGCTGCTGTCTGTGCTTTCACTACTTTTGCATGTGTTTGGTGGTCTGAACATTGTAGATTATATCCTATTCCAGCTACTTGGGCTACTTTGAAAAATGCTATGCGTACTTGCTGGGTTCCACCATATTATCAACGTGAATTTCTTCAAAAATTGAAATGTTTGAGACAAGGAAAAATTCTGTAGAAGAATATTATCAGGAATTACAAACTGGTATGATTAGATGTGGTATTGTTGAGGGTAATTAAGCTATGCTTGCATGTTTTATGGGTGGATTAAATAAATAGATTCATACCATTCTAGAGTATAAGGAATATAATAATATCACTCGTTTACTCCATCCTGCTTGCAAAGTTGGATGTGAAGTGCAGGATCGACAGGCATTGGCGCGAACTAACTTTTCTGCAGGTCGACCTTCATCATGGACACCGCGTGCATCCTCTACTTCCACACGTTCTACTACATGGGCTCCTCCGTCAGCTGCCACCTCCAACCTGACACAAGAAAGTAGGCACAACCACCACTATCTGCCAAGAGCACACCTTCTGGGCCTGCACAGAGCTCTTCTTCATCCATGACATCAATAGGGCAAACAGATGATATTATTTGTCGTCTTTGCAAGGGCGGAGGTCATTATGCAAGAGAATGCCCATCTAAGCGTGTGATGATTGTTACTGAGGATGGGGGGTATGAGCCCGCTAGTGACTATGATGAGGAGACATTGGCTCTTATTATAAGTGAAGAACACGATGGAGATGATTCTGATCACGAGACGTAGTACATGGCTGCTGAAGATGCTGACAGGTATGAATGTTTAGTTGCTTAACATGTTTTGAGTGTGCAGGTTACACAAGCTGAGCAAAATCAGAGACATAATTTGTTCCACACAAAGGGAGTTGTGAAGGAACGTCATGTTCGCGTCATCATAGATGGAGGGAGCTGTAACAACTTGTCTAGCATGGAGATGGTGGAGAAGCTAACTCTCACCACAAGACCACATCCACATCCTTACTACATCCAATGGTTCAACAACAGTGGCAAGGTTAAGGTAACACGTACTGTTCGTGTGCATTTTAGCATCTCTACATATGTTGATTATGTTGATTGTGATGTGGTACCCATGCAAGCGTGTTCCTTATTACTTGGTAGACCATGGCAATTTGATAAACATTATGTACACCATGGTAGAAACAATCAGTATACTCTTGTTCATAAGGATAAACATATTACGTTGCTTCCTATGTCTCCTGATTCCATTTTGAAAGATGATATTAATAGAGCTAATAAAGCAAAACAGGAGAAAAAAAGAGTGAAAATCAGATTGTGGCAAGAGAATTTGAGCAACAAATGAAGCCTAATAATAAACCATCCAGTGTTGCTTCTGAAATTAAATTGAAAAGTGCATGTTTACTTGCCACCAAATTTGATATTGATGAGCTAGATTTTAGCAAATCTATATGCCATGCTTTTGTGTGCAAAGAGGCATTACTTTCATTCGAGGACGTGCCTTCCTCTTTGCCTCCGGCTGTTACTAACATTTTGTAGGAGTTCACTGACGTTTTTCCACAAGACGTGCCACCGGGATTACCACCCATTTGAGGGATTGAGCATCAGATTGACTTAATTCCCGGTGCATCGCTACCCAACCGTGCACCATACCGTACCAATCCAGAGGAGATGAAGGAGATTATGCGTCAAGTCCAGGAGCTGCTCGACAAAGGTTCTATACGCTAATCTCTTAGTCCTTGTGCTGTTCCTATTATTCTAGTGTCGAAAAAGGATGGTACCTCACGTATGTGTTAATTGTAGAGGCATTAATAATATTACTATTCGTTATCGTCATCCTATTCCTATGCTAGATGATATGCTTGATGAATTGAGTGGCTCTATAATATTCTCCAAAGTTGATTTGCATAGTGGATACCATCAAATTCGTATGAATTGGGGGATGAATGGAAAACAGCATTTAAAACTAAGTTTGGATTATATGAGTGGTTAGTCATGCCTTTTGGGTTAACTAATGCACCTAGTACTTTCATGAGATTAATGAACGAAGTTTTACGTGCTTTCATTAGACGATTTGTGGTAGTCTATTTTGATGATATACGGATTTATAGCAGATCTTTGGAGGAACATTTGGAACATTTACGTGCTCTTTTATTGCTTTATGTGATGCATGTTTGTTTGGTAACCTTGGGAAGTGCACCTTTTGCACCGACCGAGTATCTTTTCTTGGCTATGTTGTTACTCCATAGGGAATTGAAGTTGATAAAGCCAAGATTGAATCTATTGAGAGTTGGCCACAGCCCAAAACAGTTAGACAAGTGAGGTGTTTTCTTGGACTAGCTGGTTTCTATAGGAGTTTTGTGAGAGATTTCAGCACCATTGCTGCACCTCTCAATGAGCTTACAGAGAAGGATGTGCCTTTTGTTTGGGGTACCGCACAGGAAGAAGCCTTCATGTTATTGAAAGATAAGTTGACACATTCTCCTTTACTCCAACTTCCTAATTTTAATAAGACTTTTGAGCTTGAATGTGATGCTAGTGGAATTGGATTAGGAGGTGTGTTATTACAAGATGGCAAACTGTTGCATACTTTTCTGAAAAATTGAGTGGGCCTAGTTTGAACTATTCTACTTATGAAAAAGAATTATATGCTCTTGTTCGTACCTTAGAAACATGGCAACATTATTTATGGCCCAAAGAATTTGTTATACATTCTGATCATGAATCTATGAAACACATTAAAAGTCTAGCAAAACTGAACCGTAGACATGCTAAATGGGTTGAATTCATTGAGACTTTCCCTTATGTCATTAAACACAAGAAGGGTAAATAAAATGTTATTGTTGATGCATTGTCTCGTCGTTATACTATGCTTTCACAACTTGACTAGATCTGTTCATCTTTTCTTGTTGCAGGAGGCGCATGGAGGAGGATTAATGGGACACTTTGGCGTGAAGAAGACGGAGGATATACTTGCTATACAATTCTTTTGTCTAAAGATGAGACGGGATGTTGAGCGTTTTGTTGCTCACTACACTACATGTCAAAAAGCTAAGTCACGACTCAATCCTCATGGTTTATATATGCCTTTGCATGTACCTAGTATTCCTTGGGAGGATATATCTATGGACTTTGTTTTAGCTTTACCTCAAACAAAGAAAGGGAGGGATAGCATATTTGTTGTCGTGGATAGGTTCTCGAAAATGGCACACTTTATACCATGTCATAAAAGCGATGATGACGTTAATGTTGCTGATTTGTTCTTTCGTGTAATTATTCGCTTGCATGGTGTGCCAAATACAATTGTTTTAGATCATGATACTAAATTTCTTAGCCACTTTTGGAGATGTTTATGGGCTAAGTTGGGGACTAAACTGCTTTTTAGTACTACATGTCACCCCCAAACTGATGGACAAACTGAAGTAGTCAATAGAACATTGTCTACTATGCTTAAGGCTGTTTTGAAGACTAACAAGAAAATGTGGGAAGAATGCTTGCCTCATATTGAATTTTCTTATAATTGTTCATTGCATTCTACTACTAAGATGTGCCCTTTTGAAATTGTGTATGGTTTCCTCCCTCGTACACCTATTGATTTGTTGCCTCTCCCATCTTCGAAGAAAGTTAATTTTGATGTTAAACAACATGCTGAATTGATCTTAAAAATGCATGAGCTAACTAAGGAGAACATTGAGCGTATGAATGCTAAATATAAACTTGCAGGAGATAAGGGTAGAAAACGTGTTGTCTTTGCACCTGGAGATCTTGTTTGGTTACATCTGCGTAAGGATAGATTTCCTGATTTGCTCAAATCAAAGCTAATGACATGTGTTGATGGTCCATTTAAGGTGTTAGAGAAAATAAATGATAATGCATATAAACTTGAGGTTCTTGCAGATTTTGGGGTTAGTACCACTTTTAACATTGCAGATTTGAAGCCTTATTTGGGTGAGGAAGATGAGCTTCCGTCGAGGATGACTTCATTTCAAGAAGGGGAGGATGATGAGGACATCAATACCATTGTTACACCCACAACCCCTAATGTTACATATACTGGACCAATTACTAGAGCTCTCACAAGCCAATTAAATTATCAGGTACTTTCGTTTCTTGGTAATGATTCTAATGTTCATGAGGATATAATGCTGCCTGAATTGGATACATTTGCTTTTCTTACAAATGAAGGGTCTGGCATGGATAAGAGGGATGAACACTGGAGCAAGACCAAGCATGGAGATGATGGCATGCACAAGGGGAACAAGAACGGAGTTACAAGTGATGATTTCAGGACTTTGAAGCAACCATAAGGAGTGCATGAAGCCTTGGACGAAATATACAAGATGCCACTTCATAAATTTCGTCCATAGGCTATTCTAGGTGTTTCGTCACCTTATTATTGGGCCATGCCCATGTAATTTCGAAATACTTAAGTATAGGCTATTTTTAGAGTCCGTATGTGTGGGGAAACAAGAGTTAGGGTTGGTTTCGGACTCCTCCTCCAAGGGCCACGAAATTCCCCCGTCTTCCTCCATATATACAGCCCTTAGGGCGTCGTTTCGAATTTGGGTTTTGTTTAGTTTAAAAGTTCGCCATAGATGCAACTTCGCGTACTTCGTTTGTGTTCAACGACCAGACCAAGGCATCACAGAACCCTACTTGATCAATAAAGCTTTCCTCTTTTATTCGCAATATCCAGATTGCAATTTCAGTTTCTTGCTTGTTCTCCATTTGCTTGTAGGAAATAGACCCTCGTGGTCATGTTAATCGTGCTTTGGCATGGTCAATAACATCTCGGAGTTGGTTTAGCGATTACTAAGGCGTGACGTCCTCGCATGTTCGTAGTCGGATTGTCAAAGTCTACTCCACGATAAACGATAGCCACCATCTCATCGAAAGACAGGACACCTTCGCCTCTATCATTGCCCCACTATATAAAGGGGGTCTTCTTCCCTAAGAAGGCCACCTCCTCCCTCCCCAAGCTCCATTGTTGCTCAGAGCTCCATTTTCGCCCGATCTCTCTCCCTAGCCATCAAACTTGTTGATTTTCTAGGGATTGGTTGAGAAGGCCCCAATCTACACTTCCACCAAGAGAAATTTGATTCCCTCCACTAATCCCTTGCGGATCTTGTTACTCTTGGGTGTTTGAGCACCCTAGATAGTTGAGGTCGCCGCAACGCCATATTCCATTGTGGTGAAGCTTCGTGGTGTCGTTGGGAGCCTCCAATTAAGTTGTGGAGATAGCCCCAACCTTGTTTGTAAAGGTTTGGTCGCCGCCTTCAAGGCCACCAATAGTGGAATCACGGCATCTTGCATTGCGTGAGGGTGTGAGGAGAATACAGTGGCCCTAGTGGATTCTTGGGGAGCATTGTGCCTCCACACCGCTCCAATGGAGACGTACTTCCTCTCAAAGGGAAGGAACTTCGGTAACACATCCTCGTCTCCACTGACTCCACTCTTGGTTATCTCTTACCTTTAATTGTGCAAGCTTTTATTGTGCTGTATCCCTTGCTTGCTTGTATGATTGTTGTTTTTGCATCATATAGGTTGCTCACCTAGTTGCACATATAGACAACCTATTTTGATGCTAAGTTTAATTTTGTTAAGAAAAGCTAAATTTTGTTAGTTGCCTATTCACCCCCCCCCCTCTAGTCAACCATATCGATCCTTTCAGCAAGGAGTTCACCATCAACACACCATCTATAACTTTTGGAGAGTGGTGTCTCTTAGATTGGTTAGGTCTCACTTGGGAGCCTCCGACAAGATTGTGGAGTTGAACCAAGGAGTTTGTAAGGGCAAGGAAATCGCCTACTTTGTGAAGGTCTATCCATGTGAGGCAAATCCTTCATGGGCGATGGCCATGGTGGGATAGACAAGGTTGCTTCTTCGTGGACCCTAAGGGAGTCCTAGACTAAGGAGTCCTCGGGCGTCCGACTTATTGGATATGGGCCGGACTGATGGGCCATGAAGATACAAAGACCGAAGACTCTACCCGTGTAGGGATGGGACTCTCCTTCGCATGGAAGGCAAGCTTGGCGACCAAATATGAATATTCCTTTCTCTTTAACCAACCTTGTGTAAACCCTAGGTCCCTCCTGTGTCTATATAAACCGGAGGGCTAGGTCCGTAGATACATCCTCATAATCATAGCCATACTATACTTTTAGGGTTTAGCCATTACGATCTCGTGGTAGATCAACTCTTGTAATGTCTATATTCATCAGGACCAATCAAGCAGGAAGTAGGGTATTACCTCCATAGAGAGGGCCCGAACCTGGGTAAAAATTGTGTCCCCTGTCTCCTGTTACCATCGATCCTAGACGAACAGTTCGGGACCCCATACCCAAGATCCGTCGGTTTTGACACTAACATTGGTGCTTTCATTGAGAGTTCCACTGTGCCGTCGAAAGATAGGATCGATGGCTCGCCTTGTTCTCAAGGATAACGTCACCTCCGGAGGAACATTGGCCCTAGGCCAAACCCTCTGGCTGGGCGGATTCATTATTGACCGCCCGTTCGACCACTAAGCTGACAATGTCTTCTCAGGGTCATCAAAAATCCCCTTCATGTTGACTCTAAGTACTCCAAGAAAATGGATCCGGTGGAGCTGTCGTCTTTAAACGAGCTCCTAGATTGCATCGCCGCCTTGGGGGTCGCCACAGACTATGATCGGATTGGGCTTAAACCTGACCAGAGAGAAATTAGAACTCCGCCGATCACCCATCAAGTAGCGGTAGTAGAGGAGCAAGACGACAACTCTTCCTCTATATTAAGGACGAATTACATTCGGATCTCCGAACTTGAAGAGCCAGATACCTACCCGCAGAAAGACATGTCCTGTCCTCCAAACATAGAATCGGAGGACAAGCCCAAAAAACCAGCTGACATCCCGGAGCCCGAAGTACTAAATCCGGAGATTGTCCAAACTCCGGATCCCAATTTGGGTCAGTGTCGTGGGTTTGTCACGTCAGATGTCCTCGTGAAAGGAATTAGTCGTGGAGCCATCGCAACGGGTTAGCTTAAAGGGGTTAAACCAGACAAGGGGACATGAGGAGTTTATACTAGTTCGGCCCCTTCGATGAAGGTAAAAGCCTGCGTCTAGTTGTGATTGGTATTGCTAGGGTTCCGATGACCAGGGAGCGAATCCTCTTTGACTGGCTCTCGAGTTGTTGTGTATCGTCCCTAAACCGCTGTCGGGTCGTCCCTTTATATACATAGGTTGACGCCCGCCGGTTTACAGAGTCCCGAAGCCGGATCATAAACGTGTCCAGTTCGGTCTCTATACTTCCTATCTTACAATGCAAGTTACATAATTAGGTCGATCTACATCTACAGGCCTTAACTCGCCTTTGGGAATTGGGCCTTCATAAAGCGCTATCATTCTTACATCTTCATGGGCTTCTAATCTTCATAAAGTTAATCCGGCTACTCCCGACCGGTTTACGCCCAACAGTAATATCCCCAACATTAGGCCCCAGATTGGTTTGAACTTGTTCATGTCAATCTTCAACACTTACAAAAACTCCTCCTTTGCATCTTCACCTTGATCTTGTAAACCGCCGTGACGTCATGCTCCAGGATCATGATAAACCGCCCTGACGTCACCTATTCGTTGAAGCCGAAGATTACCTTCATTAATCGATATCCAATCATCGAGGCGACACCATTATTAACTATCCATTTTTGAGCTCCTCGATTCCCGCACTTGTCGCTTTATCGCTTCGCCTTATAAATAGGACCATAGGTCCTTCTCCTTTTTTCCCCTTTGTCTCCTTCACTTCTTCTTCCTCCTCGTGACATCTCCGCCCCTGAGCGCCGCCGCTGTCACCGAGCTTCACCTCTGCTTTGACGAAGGCCGCTGCCTCAACCTGACCGTTACCAGAGACACGCGGTGATCCTCCGCTTCTTCTTCCTGCACCAGTAAGTTCCTCTTCTCCTCACCCCAGATCCGCCATTAGGGTTCGATGTTCTTCATAACCTGAAGCTGTTCCTCCTTTAATAACACCAATGGCTAGTTAGATCTGATTGTTTTCAGCACCCTTTGTAGCTTAAACTCCTTTCTTCTTGATAAGGCATCTGCTTGATATCAAACTCATCTGAACTTAGTGAACCTTACTTAGCCTTTTTCGCCTTAGATCTGTATCCTATTTACCATGTAGGTGGTTTACCCTTATAAAAACAATCTATCTCATACCATTAGTCCCCTGGTAAACCAGCAAACCTCCTTTACATTCATTGTAACAATCTGGTTTAACAACACATGTATACCCTTGATATGACCTTGTCATTCATTATTGTATCAGTCTCCGGTTTATGTAATTTCACATATCTGTATATTTTTAATCCATTTCATCTTGCGTACCACCATGAATGATTTGCAAACCGGCATTTCTTTTTCAGCTTTTCGTTTCACAATGGCCAAACAGTTTTTCGCTTGCAACTCGGCTCGTTCCCGGGTCACCGAAGAACAGTTGAACGGAATGGTCAATATCGGCACCTTGCCCAAGAAAACTGAAATTCGATGGCGAGTTCCAGGAACAGAGAATCCTCCTACCCCGAGGTAGGGTGAGGTAGTGGTCTTTGTCGACCACATAGGCCGTGGTTTCAAACCGCCCGGGTTGAAGTTTTTCCAAGATGTGCTTGCCAGTTTCCAACTCCATCCTCAAGATATCGGACCCAATTCGGTGTCCAATCTATACAACTTCCAAGTCTTCTGTGAAGTATACTTAAAAGAAGAACCAACTGCTGAGCTATTCCGGGACTTTTTTCATCTGAACCGGTGTAGAAAATTTGTAAAAGGTCCCAACACTAAACTTGGTGGTGTCTCTGTTCAAAAGCGGAAAGAAGTTGAATTCCCTCATGCCAAACTGCACAGTCACCCTAAGGAATGGAACCAAACTTGGTTCTACTGCATAGATACCTCTCCTGAAGATGAGAACCCTCTTCCAGGCTACTGTGACCACCGGCTTTCTAACACTCATCCGATGTCGCGGCGTTTAAGTTGTGTGGAACGGGCCAAATATGCCCCTCAACTCGCCAAGCTCCGGGCCTTTATGGCCAACTGTTTAACAGGCGTTGATTTTTTGCATTGCTGGATATCTTGGAGCGTCTTACCACTAAGCCGCCGCCCCGGTTTAATGTGTGAGTACACCGGTGAATTAGAAGACCCCCAACGCCACATTGACATTCAGGTAACCGATGAAGAGGTCACTGAAAGCGTCAAGAAAATTTTGAATGAACCGGAATCAGTCTGTCGCCAAACCGGCTTGAACCCCTTCTACACTCAAAATAAACCGCCTGCTGTAAGCACTATGCTTCCTTTTTATCTTTGATATCTTTAAATTGTTCAACTTGTAAACTTCCTTCTGTTTGTGTATAAACAGGGTGATGATCCCTTCTGGAAGCGGAAATCTACAATTAAAGTGGCAAAGCCATCCCATCCCAAAACCAAAGCCGTCAAGTGTACCTCAAAACGGAAAATAGCTGACCGGATCAACATGGAACTTGATGAAGATGCAGATGATCCGGAAGTTGAGGTAGAACTTGACTCACTTGGCTCCCTTTTCATGCACCTCATTAACAATGATCTTTATCAGGAGGACGTAGAAGGCAGCCAGGCTAATGATGTAGAGGTAATTGCCCTTTCCACCGGTTTAGACTCTATGCCAACACAAAAAACCCGTCAAGCAATTCGGAAAGTAAGCTTTTCTCATCCTCTTGCTTACTTGGATCCAACATTTATTTTGAAGACGCAACAGCATGAAGCTCGCCGAACAACCCAGCACAGCGGCCAACAGGTCACTTCGGCCAGTTTACCTAATACCCCGGTTCGGAAGCGCCGATCTGAGGTCTCCTCCACTTCTGACAATTCTTATCCCAAGGCAGGTTATTTTAGACAACCTCTTAATCCGTCCGATTCAAATTATCAGGTGACACCTCCCTCATCTTCTGGCGAGTCAACAACAACCCAACTCCCTCCTCTTAAAACTATAGTTGGGTAAGAATTCAAACCCTTTCTTTAAATGCGTTGCAAATCTTGAATAAGATGCTAAACCTCTTTTAATTTTGTTTGCAGAGCCAAAGCCAGACCCAGCAAGAAAGCTCGGGCCAATAATCTGTCAGAAGACCAGGCGGTTTTTGAAGAAGAGCAAATAGGTGAACCGGACCAAACTCGTGAATCGGAGGGTCCTTATCCTGAAGCTACCTTTGATCAACCGCCCCTTCAAGACCAGAATATTGATGAACAACCAGAAGCTGATCCTGCTATGCCTGACACTGAAACGACAGCTCCAATCCGGCTAGTCCGGTGAGAGATACTCCTTCATCACCCGCAAAAACTACTGAAGGCCAAGGAGATGATGTAATCATTACTGGCATGGGCCACAGCTCTCCTGGCCATCCTGTAATCTTGGCCCAACATAGTGCCAAAGAAGAGTGTGCTGCCAGGGAAAAGGGTAAATGGAGCACTGATTTATCAAGCTATGCTCATCTCAGTGCTGAAGAACTTCACTCCGGTTTTTTAAACCGTCTGCACTCAAACCGTGACTATGAAGCCGGTTTGGTGAACCTGATGAAGGAACGCTATGAGGTATTTTCATCTCCCTTTATTTCTTGATTCCAAAGTTGAAACACTAGCCCAAGTAGCCCCCAAGGGCCGTTTTATGATGTTAATCTTAAACCGGGACTTAGTAATACTTTAATGCTCTCCTATTGACCCTCAAAATGTCAGGTCCTTAGTGAAAACAAAATCGATATTTTACCAATGTAATTATATAGCTTTCCTCAGTGTAGCTCCCAAAGTCCGGTTTAGCTTTGCGAGGAAATCCGGGTCCTGAATCCATGCGTCCGTATTGAGCAGATGTACATTAGCCCCCAAGTGTCAAGGATAATGCTTGCATTGTTCTGGAGACTTTAAAAAGATGTATTGATAATAGAGAAAATAGACATTAGCCCCCAAGTACAAAGTGCATAACTTGTTATACGCTTAGTACTTAGAAAAGCCATATCCTGTTGTTGACATATCTTCGCTGTTACAGGCCGAGCTAAGCAATAGAGATGCCTGAACCACTGATTTGCATGAGAACGTGAAGTCCCAACAAGAAGAGGCTGTGAAAGCCAAGGAGGAGCTGACGAAAGCCCTGATAGCTATGGAAAAGCTAAAGGAGTCTTTTAACAAGGAACGTGCTGACTGGGAAACCGAAAAAGCCGGTTTAACCAAAAGAGCTGAGGATGCCGCAGCAGCCCTGAAGCCAGTTGTAGATGAACTAACTGGTTTGAAGCGGCAAATCAACACCATGATGTCCCCTATATTTGGTAAGTATCTCCTTATGCTGTTTGTCCAATTCATGAGATCTTATGGTTTACCAGTTGGGCTGATATTAAACCATGACAGGCACTCGCATTACTCATCTGGGCGATGATATGCGGATGAAGCTTAAAGCGGCTTACACCATAATAGAACAGCTTTACTCTGGATCCCAGCGTGCTATATGCACTGCAGCCTACAATAAACCGGCACCAACACTGATAAAAGAAACCCTTGAGAAGCTGGCCATGCTACCAGCCCGGATTACTGAACTGAAGAAAGCAGCCGCAAGAGCAGATGCGCTGACCGCACTAATCCGGGCCAAAGCATGGATTCCGGATCTTGAAGCGGATGACATCATTAAAAGATATCCAGGTGTGAAGGAGGACGGTTCAAACTTCGACAATGATGATCTCCGAAGGCTTACAAAGGAGATGCGGCCAATAGCCAGCAAACTGGCAGAAGAAACAGATTTATCTCATTTCCATCCGGCTTACGACACTGAAGGGAAGAGACAGCCTGCCGAAATCCAAGAAGTCGAAGAACTTGTGCCTCCAATCCTTAAGCATACTTACGCTCCTGACATTAACCCCTCCAGTGAAGAAGCTGTGTTTTAAGCTTTAACCGAAATCGATTGGTCAACGGTTGATTTCCAGCGTCTGGGAGGGATGAAGAAGAAGTGATTGCACCAAATGATCCTCAACCGTCAAGGCGTCCAAACGAAGCATCTTAAACCGGCCGCTGGTTTACCAGCTATTGTGTGCCACTGCTTAGAAACAATTATTCAATTGGAGCCGTTTTGAAGCTTCTTGTAATAGGATAGAAAAACCCCTTTATCCGTCATGCCATTGAGCATGTTTTGTGGTGCTTTGATATTGTGAGAACTTGCTCCACTTTCGGAATTCATGTATGCATAATCCTTTATGTTCCTGCATATGAAAACTAAAAAGAATCCTAGTGGTTTACCACTAGACGGGTTATGAGGCCCAAAAGCCATACACAACTTGGATGGATAACCAAAGTTTGTAGTAATCCGATAAAATAAGTAATACCTGTGATATACCTTGTTGGCTGACCAACTGCTTGTATGGTAGAGGTAAAAACATTAATCCGGAGTGTTGATAACTCCTGGCCCTCTTGTCGGTTCATGTAGAAATCATATTGGGCTAAAAAGCCGTTGATTTGTCCGTATAAGGTTGGTGACATCTAGTCAAGACCAGTCCATAGCAATTTGCTACCAGTTTAGAATCAATCATGTACTAACAACGAAGCGCTGAAAGTCATGCCGGTTTGTAATGAACACCGGTTTGTCAGAAAAAATGTTTATAAATCCCTTATCAAAAGATGTTAAAACAACAAATACAAAATAAATATGCAAGGCTTTTCATGGGCTGCCAGGCCCTAAATCGAGGCTTTTCATGGGCTGCCAGGCCGCTGAGTTAAACCATTTTGCAAAGCCTTTTTAAGATGGACCTCAATCTTTAACCAATCATCGATTTAACTTTGACAAGTTCAGGGTCCATGGGATTGACTTGTCAAACGTTTGATGGGTCATACCAGGTTTACCTGGACGGAGTGACTTACTTAAAGAGGCAGGATAACCCGGGGTTTTAGGTGAATACACCTGGCTTCCAAGCCTAGCTTGATAGCCTATTACAAGGGTTCAAAACTCATTGTTCTTTTAGAAGCAAAGATCCCCCAGGTAACATGTGAGCTATGCTTGGTGGTTACCTATGTTTGAGCTGTGCTTAATGCAACAGACTCTCTTTGGCTCCACATAATTTCCTTTTGGCTTAACGCCTATCAAGAGGTGTAGCTATGGTGTGATAACAACCAAGCCCCCTAGTGATATCCCTATGTGGTGTTAAACCAATCAAGAGGTGTAGCTATGGTGTGACAACAACCAAGCCCCCTAGTGATATCCCCTTGTGGTTTCAAACCGATCAAGAGGTGTAGCTATGGTTCAGATATGACCAAGCCCCCTAGTGATTTTCTTTATATCCGTGCGGCTGCAGAGACCGGTTGAACAAAACTCCGCTTTGTCAGTAGAAACTCTTGTAAGCACACACATGATGTAAAAAGAACAGAGACCACGCTTTATTCGAGGCTCCGGTTTATTATATAATATATACATTGTCATAAATATGTACATATGAAGAGCTTGTGGCTCAAGTATAGTAAGGCCGAAGAAGAGCTATATTCCACGGCCGCTTGGTCTCCTCCTCCGATTTACGTGAGTCTTTGTGCTCTCGAACATCAATGAGGTAGTATGACCCGTTGTGCAGATTCTTGCTGAGCACAAAAGGTCCTTCCCAAGGTGGGGATAATTTGTGCATATCAGTCTGATCCTGGATGAGCCGGAGCACCAGATCGCCCTCTTGAAAAGTTCTGGTCTTAACTCGGCGGCTATGATAACGTCGGAGATCTTATTGATAAATCACCGAACATGCTGCTGCAAGATCACGCTCCTCATCTAACAGGTCCAGGGAATCCTGACGTGCCTTCTCATTATCAGCTTCAACATAAGCTACCACACGGGGCGAGTCGTGACGGATGTCACTAGGAAGAACTGCCTCCGCTCCATAAGCCATGAAGAAAGGTGTGTAACCCGTACATCTGTTGGGTGTGGTGTTGATGCTCCATAACACAGAAGGTAACTCGCCAACCCAACAAACTGGTGTCCGTTTCAAAGGAACCATAAGCCGGGGTTTAATACCTCGCAAAATTTCTTGATTTGCCCTCTCCGCTTGACCATTAGATTGGGGGTGAGCCACCGATGCTATATCAAGCCGGATGTGCTCAAGTTGGCAAAGTTCCTCCATCTCTCCCTTTGACAGATTAGTACCATTATCAGTTATAATACTGTATGGAAAGCCAAACTGGAATATCACCTTTTGGATGAAGTGAACCGCCATGGCCGCATCACACTTACTGACTGGCTCTGCTTCCACCCATTTGGTGAATTTGTCAACTGCCACTAACAAGTGGGTCTTTTTGTCCTTGGACCGCTTAAAGGGTCCAACCATATCAAGCCCCCAAGTCACAAACGGCCAAGTTATTGGATTCATCCTCAACTCCTGAGCCGGAATATGAGCACGGCGTGCGAATTTTTGACAACCATCACATCTTTTGACTAAATCTTCCGCATCAGCGTGAGCTGTTAAGCAATAAAAGTCGTGGCGAAAAGCTTTAGCTACCAAAGACTTTGAACCGGCATGGTGACCACAATCCCCTTCATGGATTTCTCGCAAAATCTCACAACCCTCTTGATGAGAGACACATCGCTGAATTGCCCCTAAGACACTGTAACGATGTAACTCTCCGTTGAGTATGGTCATTGACTTAGAACGCCGGACTATCTGCCGAGCCGAGGTAACTCGCCCCGGTTCATGTAAGCCAGGTATGGGATTGTCCAATCTGGTATGACATGTAAAGCTGCCACCAATTGAGCCTCCGGATCAGGAATAGCCAACTCCTCCTCTGTTGGTACCTTGACCGATGGATTATGCAGCACGTCAAGAAAGACATTTGGTGGGACCGGTTTACACTGAGAACCAAGGCGGCTTAAAGCGTCCGCCGCTTCGTTCTTTCGCCGGTCTATATGGTCCACCTGATAAACCTTGAAGTGACCAGCCACTGTGTCCACCTCTCGTTGATATGCAGCCATGAGTGGGTCTTTAGAATCCCAAGTGCCAGACACCTATTGAGCCACCAGATCTGAATCCCCAAAGCACTTAACCCGGCTTAAGTTCATCTCCTTAGCCATCCGAAGACCATGGAGTAAGGCCTCATACTCAGCTGCATTGTTAGTACAAGGGAACATTAAACGGAGGACATAACAAAACTTGTCACCTCATGGGGAAGTTAGTATGACTCCAGCCCCCGAGCCCTCCAACTATCTGGATCCATCAAAATGAATAGTCCAATACGTGTTATCTGGCTTTTCCTCTGGTGCCTGCAACTCCGTCCAATCATTGATGAAATCCAGGAGCGCTTGGGATTTAACTGCTGTGCGAGGCGTGTATTTGAGCCCGTGAGGCCCAAGCTCAATAGCCCCCTTAGCAATTCGGCTAGTTGCTTCTCTGTTTTGAATGATATCTCCCATAGGGGCTGAACTGACCACTATGATAGGATGACCCTGAAAATAATGATTGAGCTTCCGGCTTTCCATAAACACTCCATACACCAGCTTATGCCAATGTGGATACCTCTGCTTTGATTCAATGAGCACCTCACTAATATAATAAACCGGCCGTTGAACCGGATATTCCTTTCCAGCTTCCTTGCGCTCCACCACAATAGCCACGCTAACAGCTCGGGCATTATCAGCCACATACAGCAATAACGGCTCTTTATCGATCGGGGCTGCAAGCACAGGCGGTTCAGCTAACTACCTCTTCATATCTTCGAATGCTTTATCAGCCGCCTCACTCCAGACAAAATCATCCATTTTCTTTAGCATCTGATATAGAGGGATAGCCTTCTCCCCAAGACGACTGATAAACCGGCTCAAAGCCGCAATCCGGCCGGCCAAACATTGAACGTCATTGATACACGCCGGTTTAGCCAAAGATGTAATTGCTACGATCTTTTTCGGATTAGACTCAATGCCTCTGTTTAACACCAGAAAACCCAAGAGTTTGCCTGCCGGGACACCAAAGACACACTTTTCCAGATTGAGCATCATCTTGTAAACCCGTATGTTGTCAAAGGTTTCTCTCAAATCATCTATCAATGTTTCCTCCTTCCTGGACTTTATCACAATATCATCTACATACGCATGAACATTGCACCCAATCTTCTTATGAAGACAATTCTGAACACAGCGTTGATAAGTCGCCTGGGCACTCTTGAGCCCAAAAGGCATAGAGACATAGCAGAAGGCTCCAAATGGAGTTATAAAAGCCGTCTTCTCCTGGTCCTTAACTGCCATTTTGATATGATGATAACCAGAATAAGCGTCCAGAAAACACAAACGGTCACAACCCGCCGTAGCATCAATAATCTGATCAATACGGGGGAGGGAAAAGGGATCTGCAGGGCAAGCCTTATTCAAGTCTGTGTAATCTACACACATACGCCAAGTGCCGTTTTTCATAAGAAATAGCACCGGATTAGCCAACCACTCCGGGTGAAAGACCTCCACGATAAACCCTGCGGCCAACAACCAAGCTACCTCTTCACCAATAGCCTTGCGCCTTTCTTCATTGAAGCGGCGGAGAAACTGCCGGACCGGTTTAAACTTAGGATCAATGTTAAGTGTGTGCTCAGCGAGTTCCCTCGGTACACCTGGCATGTCAGAAGGTTTGCATGCAAAGATGTCCTGGTTCTCACGGATGAACTCGATGAGCGCGCTTTCCTATTTGGGATCCAGGTTAGCGCTGATGCTGAACTGCTTGGATGAATCACCAGGAACAAAATCAACCATCTTAGTATGTGTGGCTGATTTAAATTTCAACGCCGGATCGTGTTCTGTACTTGGCTTTTTCAAAGAAGTCACATATGCCGGATCAACTTGGTCTTTATAAAACTTCAGCTCCTCCGTGGCACAAACTGACTCAGCATAAGCCGCATCACCTTCCTCACATTCCAAAGCGATCTTCCTGCTTCCGTGTACTGTGATGGTCCCCTTATGACTTGGCATCTTAAGTTGTAGATAAACATAACACGGCCTCGCCATGAACTTAGCATAAGCCGCTCGCCCAAACAAAGCGTGATACGGACTTTTGATTTTCACCACGTCAAAAGTCAATGTTTCTGATCTTGAATCATGATCATCTCCAAAAGCCACCTCTAAGGCTATCTTGCCCACTGGATATGCAGACTTACCAAGCACCACACCATGAAAAACGGTGTTTGACGGTTTAAGATTCTTATCTATCAACCCCATACGACAGAAGGTATCATAATATAAAATGTTGATACTACTTCCCCCATCCATGAGTACCTTAGTGAACTTATATCCCCCAACTTGAGGGGCCACCACTAAGGCCAGATGACTCAGATTGTCAACCCGAGGCGGGTGATCCTCTCTACTCCATAGAACGGGTTGCTTAGACCAGCGCAAATACTGAGGCACCGCCGGTTCAACAGAGTTCACTACCCTCTTGTGAAACTTCTGATCACGCTTATACAAGCTAGTGGTGAAGACATGATATTGCCCGCTATTTAACTTCTTAGGATTGCTCTGATAACCCGACTGCTGCTGCTGCTGGTGGTTCCCCTGATGGTTGTAACCTCCCTGGTTACCTTGGTTCCCTTGATTGTTGTGTCCGATTTGATCGCCCTAAAATCCTGAACCGGAGTTGCCGCCTCCATAACCCGGCCCGTGGAAACCACCTCCTGAACCACCGGGCAGGCCATTATCGTATTGAAACATATTGGAGTTCTTGAAATCTCGCATGATATAACAATCCTTCCAAAGATGCGATGTTGGCTTCTCCTTTGATCCATGCTTTGGACAGGGTTGATTTAACAGGCGCTCCAAATTGGGGCCTGAACCTCCGCCCCTCTGGGGCTGCTTGCCCTTACGGCGCTGACCATTTTCCTAAGCATTGGTGTTAGCCACAAAGTCCAAACTGTTGTCGGCCTTGCGCTTACCATTGTTCCCATGGCCTGCCGGATTATGCTGCTGACCCTTGGTGTTGCCGTTCTTTTTCCCTTTCCCCGGTTTGTCCTCCTCTGAGTCAAGGTCTGAATCAGTGTATTTAACCAAAGCGGCCATAAGCGTTGACATATCATTCCAGTGATGTTTGAGCCTTCCTAACTTCTGTTTGAGTGGCAGAAAACGGCAATTGCCCTCCAACGTTAGCACTGCGGTATCTGCATTGATACGATCCAATGAATGCAAAATATCTGAGACCCTCTTTACCCAATGGGTCATGGACTCCCCATCCTCTTGGACACAAGCGGCTAGATCCACAATTGACATGGGCTGCTTACAAGTATCTTTGAAGTTCTGGATAAACCGGTGCTTCAATTCAGCCCATGATCCGACAGAGTTAGTTGGTAAGCTCTTCAGCCAAGTACGAGGTGTTCCTTCTAACATTATCGTGAAGTATTTAGCACATACCGCTTCATCCACATCTAACATCTCCATTGCCATCTCGTAACTTTCAACCCATGCCTCTGGTTGCAGATCGGCGGTGTAATTGGGTACCTTACAAGGTCCTTTGAAATCCTTGGGCAGTCGCACATTACGCAAAGCGGGGGTGAGACACGGCACCCCTAAGGAACTAAATACCACACCTGGCTCTACTGAAGCAGTAGGGTGAACCGGCGTGGGTTGACGGGCTCCGTGCAGAGCTGCTAACTCGGCCTCTCGATGTGCGTGACCATGATCCACCACATCCTGCGCATTAGCACCACCCCCTGCCGGGTTGTGCCCCCGCGGCGAGTTACGGCGATGTGCACTGCTTGACACGGCCGGTTCATCCTCAACGTGCCTGCTGTAGCTCCGGCTTGGACGGGGGGTGGAATGAATCCTCTCACGACTGTGCGAATATGCCTGCTGGTGGTTTAGAGCTGTTTGAAGGAGATCTCTGGCCCGTCATGCCTCAACCGCAATTGGTGATTCGCCGTCGGTTCGGAGGGCTGCCAACCGTGAAGCGGCGGCCACGATGTTGTCCAATAGGTTGGAGTAATGCCCGGGGTGTGTTGGAACATACTGTGGAACAACGTTGTTCTGACGGGGCGGGTCCATCGTGCGTGGCTGAACCGGCGCTCCTGTCCCCGGCGCCTCCGTCTGATTTAATGTTGGCTGGTTACTAGTTCCTGCTCCTGGCGTATTGAAGAGATTTCTTGGCTCATAACTCGGCGGGAGATGCGATCGGTATCTTCTTCTCATGATTTCCTCTAAAGCATTCTGATCCAGCCTAAGCCGGTAGGCCTGAGCTTCCAACTCGGCCCGTTCTATAGCCATCCTAGCGTTCTCTGCCGCTAGGTACGCTTTAGCCTGAGTTATTTGATCTTTCACCTTTGCGATCTCCGCGTTGTGCTGATCTCGGGTTGCTGCGTCCACCTCTGCGGCCATCAATGTTGCCAAAGCGTCGAACAAGTCAGACAGAACTTGAGCCGGAGGTGGCGTAGAGCTCCCTGCCCCCGCCGGCGTGGCCGTTGCTGAACCGGAGAGCATTGCTGCGGCGGTTGATGAGTGGGGCGCTGACTATGTACCGGCCATGAAGATGGCGGCCCGGTTTGGCAGATCAGGGAGTCCGGAATACTGTTGCCCTCGGAGCCTCCACTAATCCGGCCATCCTGCAACTGATAAAGCGATTCGGTTTCTCCAGAAGATTCGTCATCGGAGCGGACTACTGTTTGTCCATAGGATGCCAGTCCGTCCTCATAATCTGCTCCATGGATGACACCTATGAAAACATGCTTTTCCATGGGCTGAACTGGAGAAGGGCTTGCACGCTGAGCCGTCTCGATGATGTCGGTGCAGGTGTCCGGCTCAGGGCCCGGTTCGCCAATCTTGCCGATGAAGACGTGAATCCCACCAAAGGGGACCCGGTACCTGTAATCAATTGAATCAGCCTCGGGGCCCCATCCTGCATTGTCGATGTAGAGCTTGCCACGACGACTCTTCGTCATCCGGCCCACAACGTATCCCTTGAGTCCATCAAAGCTGCCCTTTAAGAACTCGAAACCATCATGCGATAGCCCCATGATGGGCGCCAGCTGTCGTGGGTTTGTCATGGCAGATGTCCTCGTGAAAGGACTTAGTCGTGGAGCCATCGCAACGGGTTAGCTTAAAGGGGTTAAACCGGACAAGGGGACATGGGGAGTTTATACTAGTTCGGCCCCTTCGATGAAGGTAAAAGCCTACGTCTAGTTGTGATTGGTATTGCTAGGGTTTCGATGACCAGGGAGAGAATCCTCTTTGACTGGCTCTCGAGTTGTTGTGTATCGTCCCTAAACCGTTGTCAGGTCGTCCCTTTATATACATAGGTTGACGCCCGCCGGTTTACAAAGTCCCGAAGCCGGATCATAAACGTGTTCGGTTCAGTCTCTATACTTCCTATCTTACAATGCAAGTTACATAATGAGGTCGGTCTACATCTACAGGCCTTAACTCGCCTTTGGGCCTTGGGCCTTCATAAAGCGCCATCATTCTTACGTCTTCATGGGCTTCTAATCTTCATAAAGTTAATCCGGCTACTCCTGGCCGGTTTACGCCCAGCAGTGATATCCACAACAGTCAGGGTTCGGACTTCAATCCACCCACCCACCCAGACATAAGCGCTCTCAGGGAAATACGGCAGCAGTACAAAGAAACGGCCCACCACTTCTGGGCCAGATTCCTCCTTGTCAAAGATAAGATTTAAGATTGCGACAACGTAGACGCAATCACAGCATTCTGCAGCAATTGCACGGATGAAGGAATCCTCAACGCCATTAATCGTTGTCGCATATCACGCTTCGCAGACTTGGCAACCATAGTATACAAGTACTGCGCAATGGAAATCGCCTGGAAAACTCACGCAACCTGTTGGGAACTTCCGGTTTCCACCCAATCCCTTGTTCAGGTGAAAAGGACGCACCCTAGTGGCACGCCCGACCCAATGACAAAGAAATGCAAGCCCATTACGAGACATGGAACGGTTCTGGAGGGATGGCTTAATGGACCATGCAAGCTACACACAACACCGAACAATATACCAACTTACAGCCTTAGAGCATGTTGGATACTCCGGCAGGTGGCCAAGAGCGACGAGGATATCCTCACCAAAAATAACCCAGAGCAATATCCCCCAAAAGACGACGACCCCAGAGTACTGACGGTCTTTGAAACTTTTGCTTCGAACAATAAGCGCAAAAGGGCACTCCGCGACCTTGCCGAAGTCTGCCAAATCGCAGCAACAAACCTTTGGAACAACACGGCCATAATTTTCAATGCTGATGACGAACCAAAAGTCAGGACAATTTGGGCACCAGCCGCCTTGGTCCTCAGTCTGATCGTGGATGGCTTTCGGCTCACCAAGGTTCTCATGGATGGCGGCAGTGAACTAAACCTCATTTACGAGGACACACTCAGTAAAATGGAAATAGACAGGAGCCGCACAAGCAAAGTAGCACGACCTTCCGGGGAATTATTCCCAGTCGGGAGGCGCGATGCGTGGGAAAAATCACCCTCGATGTGTTATTCGGCACACCGGAGAACTATCGGACCAAAGAACTCACCTTCCAAGTGGCCCCTTTCAATAGCGGATATCACGCCCTATTGGGGCGAGATGCATTCACACGCTTCCAGGCTATACCTCACTATGGGTATATGAAGCTCAAGATGCTGGGGGCCAATGGCATAATCACTCTTGCTAGTGATCCGGACATAGCACTCCGCGCCGAAAACAAAACCGCATCACTGGCCCTTGAGGCATTATCTGAAGCCCTCATGGCCGAAGAATTAACCACATTACGCTCCACAGTGGATAAGGATGAAGTAATCTTGGACAAACGACCCAAATCCAGCTCCTTCAAACCAGCAGAAGAAATAGTCAAATTCCATGTCCATCCAATGGACCCCAAGAAGATAGCATCTATCGGGGCACAATTAGACCCAACGGTCGACACCGCGCTACGAGAATTTTTGCGCGAAAATTGGGATATATTTGTCTGGCATCCTTCTGATATGCCAGGAATCCCACGCAGATTGGCCAAACACAGCCTCAACATATTGAAGGGATATAAACCGGTTAAACAAACACTGCGGCGTTTTTCCAAACCCAAACGTCAAGCGATGGGGGAGGAGCTAGACAAGTTAATAGAGGCCGGATTCATTAGAGAAATAAAACACCCGGACTGGCTAGCAAACTTGGTGATGGTGCCAAAAAACGATAAATCCTGGCGCCTGTGCGTCGATTTCAAAGACCTCAATAAGGCCTGCCCTAAGGATCCCTTCCCGTTCCTCTGCATCGACCAGATTATTGATGCCACCGCAGGACACGATTCGCTATGCTTCCTCGACGCATATTCTGGATACCATCAAATCAAAATGAAGGAGTCCGATCAAGCCGCAATGGCATTCATTACCCCATACGGGCCATTCTGCTTCAACACCATGCCCTTCGGGCTCAAAAACGTTGGGGCCACCTACCAACGCATGATTCAAACATGACTAGAGAAACAGATCGGCAAGACAGTTGAAGCATACATGGACGATGTCGTCATTAAAACTAGGCACGTCGACTCACTAATAGACGATTGACGTCTCACATTCGACAACCTCCTTACATATGACATAAAGCTCAATCCGGAAAAGTGTGCTTTCGGCGTTCCTGCTGGAAAGTTGCTGGGCTTCATCGTTTCCAATAGAGGAATTGAAGCAAATCCAGCCAAAATCTGAGCCTTGTCACAATTGGCCACACCAACGGACCTTAAATAGGTACAAAAAATCATTGGGTGCGTGGCAGCTTTAAGCCGCTTTATCTCTAGATTTGGGGAGAAGGCATTGCCATTCTACCGCCTCCTCTGGCGCACCGATCACTTCGAGTGGACGGATGCGGCAACAACTGGACTGGAATAAATAAAAACCATTCTCGCGAGCAACCCAATCCTGGCCGCACCGAACATCGGCGAACCCATGTTATTATACATATCGGCAACACACCAGGTGGTGAGTGCCGTGCTCATCGTAGAATGAGACCAGGACGGACACAAATTCCCAATTCAGAAGCCGGTATATTACGTATCCACTGTCCTCACACCATGCAAATCCTGGTACCCTCATTATCAAAAGATAGCATACGCGGTCTTCATGGCATCCCGGAAGCTACGACACTACTTCCAAGAATGTTCTATCATGGTGGCTTCCGAAGTACCACTCAATGATATAATAAACAACTGCGATGCTACGGGATGCATAGCCAAGTGGGCCATTGAGCTCCTTCCATTCGACATAACATACAAACCGCGCCAAGCCATCAAATCCCAAGTACTGGCGGACTTCGTCGCCGAATAGACAGAGGCCAAACTCCCTAAAGAGTATGGCACATATTCCAACTGGGTTATGTATTTCGATGGTTCCAAAATGCTGGCAGGATTAGGGGCAGGCGTTGTTTTAACGTCCCCCACGGGAGACGTAGTCCAGTGCGTACTCCAAATATTATACACAAACTCCAATAACGCAGCCGAATACGAGGCCTTATTACATGGCCTCCGGATGGCTGTCTCTATGGGCATACAACGCCAGGAAGTATGCGGGGACTCAAACCTCGCAATATCTCAAATAAATGAAGATTTTGATGCCAAAGATCCGAAGATGGTGGCTTACCGCAACGCTGTCCTAAAATGTCGGCTCGATTTGAGGGGCTTGAGTTTCATCATGTGGCTCGGGAAAGTAATCAAGTAGCGGATGTCCTCGTTCGCATTGGCGCCAAGCGCGACCCCGTCCCACCTAATATCTTTCTGGAAAGGCTCTTTAAGCCATCCGTGGTGTGGCAAGGGGAGAGCGGTAACACCAGTCCGGATCCGAACACAACCTCAGTCTCTGAACACAACAATATAATCGGGGGCTCAGTCACCGAAATAACACTGTCGTCCCACCTAATCATGGCAGTCATTGTCTCATGGACCGAACCCTTCTTGGCCTACCTTAATAGGAAAGAACTCCCAGAGGACCAGAATGAGGCTCGCCGCATTGTTCGGCACTCGAAGGCCTACAAGGTTCATGAAGGAGAGCTCTACAAGAAAAGCGCTACCGGAGTTCTTCAAAGATGTATCTCCAAGGAAGAGGGGCGGCAGCTCTTGGCTGAAATTCACGCCGGACCGACGGGCACCACGCTGCAGCTCGGGCCCTTGTTAGCAAGGCCTTCCGTACAGGTTTCTATTGGCCGATGGCCTGAGCGGATGCACAGGACCTTGTCCAACGTTGCATCGGATGCTAGCTATTCGCCAACCAAAGCCACATGCCCCCCACCGCTCTACAAACAATCCCTATCACTTGGCCATTCGCGGTCTGGGGGCTCGATATGGTCGGACCCCTTAAAGGAGGAAGCCATAAGAGAAAGTATCTGCTGGTCATGGTGGATAAATTCACTAAGTGGATAGAGGCCAAACCAGTCAAAATGGTCGAGGCGGGGCTAGTAATAGACTTCATATCCGGCGTGATGCACCGTTATGGTGTTCCACACAGCATCATCACCGATAATGGCTCCAATTTCACAGTCGATGAGGTGAAAACTTGGTGTGCTAATCTAGGCATTAAGCTCGATTACGCCTCTGTCTATCACCCGCAGACAAACGTCAAGTAGAACGGGCTAATGGTCTTATTATGAGTAGTATCAAACCTAGACTAGTGTGGTCTTTGAAAGAATCAGACAAGCACTGGGTTGAGGAACTTCACTCCTTACTCTGGGGGCTGCGGACCACGCCCAATAGCACTACTGGATATACACCTTTCTTCATGGTGTACGGTGCGTAAGTTATGTTGCCTTGCGATATTATCCATGACTCACCTCGAGTGCGCATGTACGAGAGAGAGAGAGAGAGAGAGAGAGAGAGAGAGGCCGAGCTTGATCGGCATGAAAACCTAGATACCCTGGAGGAGGAGCGCGATGTTGCAAAAGCTCGTTCCGCATTTTATCAAAAACAGGCCCACGGATACCAGAGCAGAGAAGTACGGGCCAAAACTTATAATGTCGGCGAACTCATCCTACGCTTGCTGGAGAAGTAAAAGGACAAACTCAAGCCCAAGTGGGAGGGTCCCTTCATAATTGATGACGTTCTCACGGGAGGAGCATACCGCCTGCGCGCTACATCAAACAATCGCCTAGAGTCGAACCCCTGGAACACGGCCAGACTCCGAAGATTCTATGCCTAGCGCCGAACTATGTGTTTGTCTCCTTCTCCCTGTTGTCTCCTTTATTTTTTTCCTCTATTTTCGTCTTTTCTTTTGTCTAGAACTTAAACTCACCGTGCACCTGTGATGTACACATCCTTGAGCATGTACGTCCACTATACCTGGGGGCTTCCTGGACAGAAGCTTATTTTCCGAGCATCAAGCTCATTACATATGTGTTTCTTCTCATATGTACCTTTTCTTTTTTTTCGCCATCATATGCATCGAGATGACTTAAGTTTTGGCCAAGCTGGGTTGCCTGGCTCCTGTGCTTATGCCCTACGTTCCGGTTATTTCGGCTAGGGCATAAAGGGAGCACCTCTGCGATTGTCACTATCGGGTCATCCAGATGTGTACCTTAGACTGGGTGAAGCCAAAAGCTAGCGTTCTTAAGAGCATACTCGATCGGCGGACTAAAGATGCTTTATATTCCTCCCATTATGAACCCCCAGATGATTACCTATACTTTAATGTTATCAATCACAGTTCGGACATGCATTTTAATGCATGCACACCCAGGGAAAGGAACCCCTAACGGAACTATTCTCACTGGAAGATGTTTCTTACAATCATAATGTAATATAACATAACTAGCCGGATACACGTTGTCTATTCAAGCAACTATGACCCCTACGCCTGGTTCCCACGCATACCCCGGTCTATTTTACCGCTAAGGTATTCGGAAACACTCCGCACCTTCGGGTCCAGATGTTGCAGCAAAAAGGTCTGCCATGACTTTTTTATAATTCAGCTAGAGTCACATATGTCAAGGAAAGTACATAGTCCTCAGGACTCAAAAGTTTCCTCCTATATGTCGTCCAGCAGGCTGTCTAACTTACAATCCTGCTGGGAATACTTGGCGGCTACTTCTACTTGGTCATATACCAAATTAATGGGAACTTCTTTTCCATCTGACCCTAGAGGTCCGACCCAAGCCATATGATTCGGATCAAGCTTGGTATACCGTGTTTTCACCATGGCCCGGGCTTCCCGTGCACCTTCCCGACAGGCTGATATCTTCCATAGTCAAAAGCGCCGCCGCGCTCCCTTGAATAGATGTATCATCTCCTCCATCTTTCCTGGAGGGGAGGCGGATGGCCATAGGGCCTTGGCAACACTTCGCATCGCCTTCCGAGCTTGCTCGTGCACCTGTGACAGCTCTTGAAGGAGATCGCTCGATGATCCGGACATCTCCTCTTCGGGACGACCGGTCAGCATACCTGCAGATATAACTCTATCAGCACCTTCTACCTCCGAGTAATTCGAAGGTAAGTTCGACCACATACTAAACATGCCACCTCAGAGCCTTTTATTCTCCTTTATAGAGTCCGCCAGCTGGGCCCGTACATCTTTCAGTTCCTCCCCCAGTTGGGTGTTCAAATAACGAAGCTTGTTTTTCTCCAAAACGACCTTTGTTAGAACACGCTCGCCCGCAGCTAGCAGTTTTTTGGATCCTCGTTCTCCACTTCGAGCGGCTTCCAGTTGTTCTTGCAGTTGACCTAAATGATCCAATTAAGAGGTAAGCACCTGTGTTAGCATTATTGGTATACCATTATGTTTTCTCGATGGAGGGGAACATTACCAGGAGATGCCTTCTTGGATTTCTCCAGTTCGGCATTAGCAGCATTTAGTTGGCTCCGACACTTTTCTAGTTTTTGAGATAACAGGTTGTTCTTCTCTGTAAGCACCTGGTTATACATTGATCCTTAAATCAGTTGTATCAACTACTTTAAGTCTTGGGGCTACCGATGTATGATTATCAAATCTACGCTTACCCACATATCTTTCAGATGCTGGTCTGTGGCTCTGACAAGCCCATCCCAAGCAGCTCGGATGTACGCATCGGCCGAATTAAACGCATCAAATGCCTCTTTTGAAAATCCAGGATTACGAAGAATGGCCCTCTGACGATGGTGATTCATAGCACTCTCCACTTCAGAGTTCGTGACGGACATGTCGTCCAAATCCTTTGTGGAAGGACAGTTCAGTGCCATTCCTGTGTCAGCCCCCATCCTTTGGACAGGGTCCGGAACCTGACTAGTGGAGGCACGTCCGGCCGGATCCCCAGACACAGTCCGGCGAATACTTTTCCTGGCGATGGGATGCGGCGAATGGCATTATAATTTGATGTGATGATCAGAAAGGGTATTCTTGAAGAGAAAAGCCTTACCTCTTTGACGAGGGTTCTGCCGTGTTATCATTTGCCTTCCTCTTTGAAGATGTGCTAGGCATGGGCGTTGCTCCCCTCGGAGATGCTTCTGGTGCATATTGCGGTGCTGAGCGCCTCCCCTTTGGAACACGGAATGGTGTGGTGGGTGAGGCATAGTAAGGGAACTCTTTCAAAGAAAGTGTCTTTTGAATTACTTGCATGCAAAGCTGGAAGGAGGCTGGGGTAATCGGCGATGATAGGTACATCAGTGCCGTCATAGCTCGTCTGA
The DNA here is from genome assembly GCF_003073215.2 of Triticum urartu. Lineage (NCBI taxonomy): Eukaryota > Viridiplantae > Streptophyta > Magnoliopsida > Poales > Poaceae > Triticum > Triticum urartu. The sequence continues at coordinate 399,512,469 of NC_053025.1, read as the reverse complement.
TAGAATATTCCATCCTCGAGCTCCACAAATATGTCCGAATCTTCTTCATATCCGGGGTCAAGATCCCGGTTACAATTCTCCGGCTGAGGGGCAGGGTCATGGATCCCCTCAACAGCCTTTCGCCATTCCTGTCATGAGTGGATAGGATACTCCTCGTCAAAGATAATTCAGCGAGAGGAGTAAAATGGTGAAGTTAGTGCTTACCCAGCTAGGAGGATTATACAGGGAAAATCCGTCTCAGTATTGGAGACGGGTGAACTCCTCCTTCTCCCCTTTATATAGTTCGACCAATATTTTAGCCAGAGCGGCGGGGGTCTTGGGACCCTTCCGACCGCAGCGTGAGGTGTGGTCTTCCCCATTATATTGCCACATGGGCAGCCCTTTGTATTGGACTGGTTGAACACGCCCCCCCCCCCCGCACGCTTTGGAGATCACCATTACCTCGACTATTGACAATCCGGACTGGGCGAGCATCTTAATCTTGCCCAGTAGTAGACTAACCTCTGCACTATCCTCTTCCTCGAGGCTCCGAGCACGCCAGCTATGGCGTTTCTTCAACGGAGCACTTGAAAATTCGGAGAGTCCCATACGGACTGGGTCGGGAAGAACGACGTCGTCGATATAGAACCATTCTGAAGGCCACTCTTCGGAAGCCTTCTTCGGCGTGCCGGACAGGTATCCGGTGCCGGCGATGCGCCACACTTCGGCTCCCCCCACTTAAAATATTGACCCTCCTTGATTACGAGGGACGAGGCATAACAGTCTTCTCCATAAATTGAAATGGGCCTCGCAGCCCAGGAATAGCTCGCATAGAGCGACATGACCCGCAATATGCAGGATGGAGGCAGGAGTGTGACTGTGCAGTTGGAGGTCGTAATACTCCAGCAGACCTCGGAGGAAGGGATGGATCGGAAATCCGACACCTCTTAACAAGAAGGGGACGAAACATACTCGTTCCCCCCTGGGCGGATTGGGGAAGTTCTCCGCTTGAGCCCCGCCATTGAAGGACGTCATCCCTGCTCGTACGGGGACCAAATCCGCGGGAGGAAGAAAGCCCTGTGTTTCCAGCTTCACCAGCTGACTGTGAGAAACAGAACATCTCTCCCAATCCCCCTTTTCAGAGTTGTGGGGATGAGAGGAAGAACTGGGAGCGCTAGCCATATTGGGGTGGTTCTGCTCCGCAAGCTCCAAGGATTTTTTTTTCCGTGGGATTTGGAAGGGATCTGAGATCTATTCTCTTTAAATAGGTACCTTTCTGGAACGGTCAGGGTGGTATATGTAAAAATACCCCGACCTCTTGTATTCACTCGACACGTGGAAGCTGAAGTCAGGAAGGCGCGGAAGCCGAGGGGTGCGGCATTAAATGGAGAGCCGAATACATCACTTTAAAGTCATAGGAGGAGGAACAAAGACTATCTGCACGCCGAACACCTCGTCATTGAAGTCTGGTTCGGGGGCTACTGAGGGAGTCCTGGACTAAGGGGTCCTCGGGCGTCCGACCTATTGGATATGGGCCGGACTGATGGGTCGTGAAGATACGAAGACCGAAGACTCTACCCATGTCCGGATGGGACTCTCCTTGGCGTGGAAGGCAAGCTTGGCGACCAAATATGAATATTCCTTTCTCTATAACCGACCTTGTGTAAACCCTAGGTCCCTCTTGTGTCTATATAAACTGGAGGGCTAGGTCCATAGATACATCCTCATAATCATAGCCAAACTAGACTTTTAGAGTTTAGCCATTACGATCTTGTGGTAGATCAACTCTTGTAATCTCTATATTCATCAAGATCAATCAAGCAGGAAGTAGGGTATTACCTCCATAGAGAGGGCCCGAACCTGGGTAAACATTGTGTCCCCCGTCTCCTGTTACCATCGATCCTAGATGCACAGTTCGAGACCCCCTGCCCGAGATCTGTCGGTTTTGACACTGATAGACCCTTCGTGGGTGGAGCCCTCCATGGCTCGCACAACCGTTACCCTTCGTGTGTTGAAGTCTCCATCAACATGGACGTATCATAGCACCACCTATTGGAACCACGCCAAAAATCTCTGTGTCTTCATTGCATTTGCACACTCCAATCCCATCCCTCTATTTTCTTGCAAATAGCATGCTTTACTCTTTCCGCTGCTCATACTCCATGATTGCTTGAAATGTATTGTGAATGCTTAAACTTGTGCGAAAACTCCACCTCAGCTTGAAGAACTTAAAAACTGCTACTTTTCTTTGTTGAGGGTCTAATCACCCCCCTCTAGATACCTCTTCTTGATCCTTTCACTTACACTAGACAAGCCATTGACGGTAACCTCGACGACATCTTTGTCTACTCCTTGCCATTACATTGATAACCCCATAGCCTATTTTGTGTACCTTACCTATGGAGACTAGCCATTTGAGTATTGTCAGCAACATTACTTGTGCACATTAGCGATCATAGTTCCCATTGCATACATACCATATTGTCTGAGCACATATCTTGGTATAATCTCTTGTGTCACAAGGTTGTCATTGCATATACACAATTGTTATCCTGGTTCATGAAGTTTTGCATGAGAAAGAGCTCAAAAGAGAAAGAGCCAAACAAACTTCTAAGCAAAATAGGAAAAAATAAGCAAGAGCTTTTAAGCAAGAACCATAGCATCATACTACATCAAGATTGTCATACTCGATCATCTTGGATCATATCACCGGAACACCATACATATAGCATACTTGGGATAGAAGTTGTTACATTTTTGCTTAGTAGGTTGTGCACAAGTCTCATATCCGTCTATTGTGCAATTGTGCTAGCGTCTCTCTAGTGTTGTGCAACAAGAGCATTTCCATGGATTCCACATTTTTCGCTCATTTTTGGTTGCACGAGCCCATTTATCTTTCCATGTGTGTGTTTCCGTGTACCATATCTTGCTATTGGTCTACTTGTTGCATTTGCATATTTGGGAATCTTTTTCAACATTATTGAGTCTCACTAACAATTGCATAAATTTTGTGCCACCATCCTAACTGAGCTCCACCATAAGCTTTATTTGCGTAGGTGTGAGAGATTGACGAGATAAGGTACCAATTGTGCTATTTCCTTGTTACATCATTGAGTGATCTTTGATCCACCCTCAACATGGGTCAAGGTACATTTGGTATAGTTCTTTTCTTCTCTCTCACTCACACATTCACTTGGAATGATCGATAGGCCAAGTTCTTCTACCAACCCACACTACTAGGGAAAAGCCTAGCAGCAGCGTGGGTTTTAGGTATAGCAGTAGCGTGGGGTCCCGCGCTACTGATACAGCACTACAGCTAACCTGTAGCAGCAGCGCGTGTCTGCCCGCACTACTGCTATACAAGCATAGCAGCAGCGAGCGGTATGAAAGCGCGCTACTGCTAATATCTCTCACTACAAAAAATACACTTCCGTGATGATACGTGTTTGTCATAGTAGGTCGCGTTTTTTGTCATGCATGTACATCCATGAAGATTTTATGACAGAATCAAGATACCCATACATGTGATGTCGTAGAAGTGTTCCATGATATTACCAAAATTATCATCACGAAAGTGTCCACTTCCATGACAATAAATCGCGTGTCACGGAAGTGCTTTTGTCAAGGGTGACTGACACATGGCATCCACCGTAACAAAACACCGTTAAGCTACCGGGTCCAGTTTTGGGTCCGATAACCCGTTAACAGCCCCGACCAATGGGGATTTTCCACGTGTAAAATCATCATTGGCTGGAGGAAACACGTGTCGGCTTACCATTGGGACAGATGTCATCCACTCATTGGATCCAAGGCGCCTATGATACGTCGACACGTGGCACGGCCCAATAGAGGCCCATTCCTATGAAAAGGACGGCCCATTTGACATGGTCAAAAGGTGGCGGGCCGGCCCATGAAAAGCCTATTAACGGCATGTTCGCATATAGCCCATTGACATCTCGCTAACTCACGGCCCATTACAGCCTACCGGAATTAGGCCCAGTAGCGTCATCTGGGCCATCCAATATGATTCCAGCCCGTTGTAACTTCCGGCCCATGTATGGCCCATGACGTATTTCAGCCCATATGAGTCCCTTTGTAACTCTTGGCCCATTAACGGCCCATGGTGAAACCGGCCCGTAATGAACAGTGTATCGCTTTATACCCATTAGAGGTCCATTATTCCATTGGGTCATTTCCAGCCCGTGTTACCTTTCGGCCTTCTCAAGGCCCATTTATTCTTGGGCTCATTTCCAGCATTCGGTTACTTATGGCCCGTTACTGGCCTTTTCTGCTTGTGGGCCAAATTCAGCCCGGGAATACAGTCGGCCCGTTTGTGGCCTGTTAATCTGTTGGGCCATTTTCATAGCATCATCAAATACGGCCTATTAACGGCTCGTTATGGTCAGCCCATAAAACGTGTGATTTCCACTCTAGCCCGTTTACGGCCCCTTATACGGCCCGTACAAGGCCCATTAATCCGACGGCCCATAGAAGGCCCATGGATCCGACACCCGATAGAAGGCCCATGGATCCGACAGCCCATAGAAGGCGCACGGATCCGACGGCCATAGAAGGCCATGGATCGCCCGTCCCATAGATGGCCCATGGATCGTACGGCCTGTGGAGGGTCATGGTCACTACAATGTTTGGGCGAGTTGGCCCCCGTTTGAATGATATAGCATATTCAAAGAATTATCCTACTCTACACTATCACCTCTAAAAAAACATACACTATACAATAAAGAGACTAAGGCATAGAAACGTAGAATAATCCTACACTATACAATAAAGAAATTACAGCCGATTATACCCACTGGGAATTATGGTTCGGCACCAGCGATAATAAAGCATACACAAACAGCAAATTACATACACTGGGCAAATACAGCTCCTACATCATGGACGCGCATCAACATAACTTACCATTTGAACTATAATCTCTTCAGAAAATAGGATTGGCCAGATTTAGATAGCACAAATTTCAGTCTGCAAAATCTCCAATTCCTTCGTTGTTACCTCAGTGTCTTGTTTCATTTTTTTGAATCTTGCATCTAATACCTGCATGTCCAATCTCAACTTGTTGATTGTACGTTGAGAATCATGTACACGTTGTCTTGCCACCTCTAGTTGATGCTCGAGAACATCAGCACATTCCAATTCCAATCCATAATCATTCGGTAACGGCCATGCCACACTGCTCGCAGATCTTTGTGTTGATGTCACTTCATCCTGAAATGTTTCTGTAAGTACACATGACTAAGGGAAAAATATAGTTACAACAGTGAAGCGAGCAAGATAGACTATTTTGTACAAGGCAAAACAGGACTAACAATAATGTTACACGTCATGAAGCATAAGCAGGTGATATTTTAAAAATTATAAAAAAGGTAGTCTGTGCAGCCTGCATACAGAAATCTCTCTTAGCTCACTAGAGGAGCATGATGTTGGGGCCCAATCCAAAACACAAACAAGTTACAAATTTAGACAACATATTGCGTAGAAATAAGAAAGTAGTTGGCCATTCTGTAGCTCAATTAAAGTCTTAGGGAGCATAATGAACAGCAGAGGGTTTCATACAAACATACTACAGCAAGCAAAACTATGCAATCATTAGCCTAGTATAAAGTAGATTGTGAGCCTCATGCAATAATAGTTGGTTAATATACTTCAAAGCTTCAAGCACACTTCGGTAGAGTAATTAAATGGTAAGGCCTTTAATTATGTCAACTAATAGTTATACAAGTACCCAACATCAGGCATCATTCTTTGGACATCTCATTAACTAAGGACAAATAAAGAAATTAAAAAGAGCAAATTAACTATGCCTGAAACAAACAAGGAATTGAACTGTTGAGTTGGATATAGTGACTTACCTTAACAGGTTGAAGAGGCTCGGCGCAGCTCCGACTTCTCTTGCAAGGCTCCTTCCTAACATCTTGTACTTGGAAATCCCCAATCTTATCTTCATTGCACCCCCTCTACAAGGTGAGACAAACTAGTTACTCGTCTCCTTGGAAGATAAATATGCATACTTTCCAGTCTGTGAACAAAAAAGGATGATATTATAACAAAACAACACCACATAATGAAACATGCCGCATCTCTTGCACTTGCACACAATGAAATGAGCATTTACTATGTATGCACTATGTAAAAACTAGGCATACCTTCGAACTGGATCTCCAGGTACTCTTGGAGAGCCTACTTTAGTGTATAGACAAACCTTTATGTCACCTATGAGTTAGAAAAGGCCCCACTACAGCAGCCCTTAGTGTTTAAATCGTTGACAAGCTCTGTTAGAGTGTTAGGTCACGAACAACAAGTAATCAAGGAAAACAGTCCTAGTATTGTTGGCTGATGCTAACAAGCAATTGAACAGATGTGTGAGCAAATCTTACATATCAAGAAAAGAAGCAAAGAAGGAGGCTTAAAGACCATCACTTGACTAGCCAGATTTAAGGGGAATTTAAACATCATGTGCAACGTATGAACTAACATAAACATTGCATATTCCAGATTCCACAATGGAATGCACATGTATTAGGTTATGTCGTGTATGATGATGCCTAAATGTACACTATAGCAGGCAGGAGTGATTCATCATTGCACACACAATTGAATTGCAGGTTAAGGGTCAGTTCTAGTCCACCTTTTCAGGGCTTATTGTCAAAATAAGTCATAAAAGATGTAAAGAAGTCATTTTTGAGTTATGGGCTTGGGCTTAACTAATTTCTCTTTGGAGGGGGTGTTTAGGGTAGAACCTCACTAAAAATTGAAGGGAAGGGGAATAGTGAAATGACTCTATTGTCTACCTATATTACACTCAAAATGCAATTGCTAATGCCTGCGTCACACCTCACCCTCAAGTAAAAACAAACACGTAAGCGTTCATTGCCCTGCCCGCTTGCATCTCCTCTCCCATTTCCCTCTACCTCGATCCCCTGCCTGCAGCACTGGGGTTCCTCCAGTGAGCCGTCGCCACTGGTCCCATCTTGTCTGGTCCTCGATGATGCTCTGTCCAGCTAGGCTACATGGCCGGCGGGTAGGGGCAAATCTCCCTGGCTGCTCCTCCCTCTGGCGTCGCCCCTCATTCTCATGGTCTCCAGCAGCTACTCCACTGTGGTTCGTCCAACGCACTACTCCGGCAGGCGCTGCACAACTACGGCTGATGCCACACTACGGCAGAAGGCACCTTATTCCCCCTCCCCACCTCCCAGGCCATGGCCTTGAGGTGCTGTTGAAGGATGAGCTCATCCAACAAGGTGAGGATCTCCTTTGATTTTTTGCCAAATTTTCATTCTGATCCACTATACGATGAATTTCTATGAGCTGCTTCTGCTGCTGCTATATGATGCATTGCTATGAGCTGCTCCTGCTGCTGCTATATGATGAATTGCTATGAGCTGCTGCTGCTATATGATGAATTGCTATGAGCTGTTGCTGCTGCTATATGAAGAATTGCTATGAGCTGCAGCTGCTATATGATGAGTTGCTATAAGCTGCTCCTGCTGCTGTTGTATGATGAATTGCTATGAGCTTCTCCTGCTGATGCTATATGATGAATTGCTATGAGCTGCTCCTGCTGCTGATATATGATGAATTGCTATGAGCTAGTCCTGCTGCTGCTATATGATGAATTGCTATGAGCTGCTCCTACTGTTGCTATATGATGAATTGCTATGAGCTGTTCCTGCTGCTGCTATATGATGAATTGCTATGAGCTGCTGCTGGTATATGATGAATTGCACACTGTTGCTACTGCTGTATGATGAGTTGATATGAGTTGCTGCTACTGCTATATGATGGTTTCAGGTGGTGCTGCTATATGATAATAACCAGCCACTTGGACCATCGAATTTCAATAAATAATTGTTCTTCATTTAAATGGGGGTCATGCATTCTTCGTTTAAATTAGGCAATGGGATCTCTATGGAAAACATTGACCAAAGTAGATTGTGCCAAGTAGATGGTATCTTTGTATTTGCATTTTGAGCAAATAGTGATGGTCTGTTTTCCTATCATATTAATTACTGCACCGGGTTCAATTTGTGATGTTTGCAAGTCAAGTTAATTTTCATATGGGAAGCAAAATGAAAAAAATATAATGCAATCTAGACTTTTCACTGATCATACCAAAAATAAGCTGAAAACGGAATGAAAAGAACTGGTTGGCTTATTACATGGAGCTTATATTCAGAGGTGCTTATTTTCTTAGGATAACTCGTAATAGCTATCCCTAAGAAACTTGGCCAATAGAACTGACATACAAAAAACATGTCATGATGATTGTAATGGAGGAGTGACGTACCATAGCACACTGTATAGGCTCATTGCTGCCTCTCCTTTTTCTGCGATGTTCCATGAAATTGCCACATACATCTTGTACTTTCTCATTGTGTAACCCTATCTGCAAGTTGACATGGCTAACTTAGACATATCTACATGATAATACATTGCATATCCCTTGCGCATATTTAAACCACCAATTAATGATTGTGTGCGTAGCATAAACTAGCCATGACTCTGTGTGCTGGACTAGCAGGCACTCTAAGGGAGCCTAATGTAGTGCACTGGAATTCCTACATGCCACCTACGATTTTGTGTAATGTACTGCCCCTGTTCCTAAATATATGTCTTTGTAGAAATTCCAATATGGACCACATACAGATGTATATAGATGCATTTTCGAGTGTAGATTCACTCATTTTGCTCCGTATGTAACCTATAGCGGAATCTCTAGAAAGACTTATATTTAGGAACAGAGGTATGAGGTAGTATCATGTATGACATCTACATATCTAATTTTGCAGCCAGTAGTAGAAATCATTGTCTGCACAAAGGGATTACTGGTCGATAATCCTAGCAAAGTACGCTGGCAGGCACAGCACAATACAAGAGAGAGAGACGCACTTACAAGATCATAGCAATGCCTCAGTCTAGGATCTTGGTTGGCCAAGCTGTTAGATCCAGAAGAAACATTGTCCTTGTAGTTTTTGCCAGCTACATAACAGGTAACAGCGACCTATTAGTATATTTGAAGTACATCGGGCAGGTGATGCTGGACGGGTTTAAAGGTGACAAGTACCTAGGCCGTGGCGGGTGCTTGACATCTTGCCAGACGGTGGGAATCAGGTTAGAAACGTCAAGGGTGATGACGATGTGCTGGCTGTCGGGGTCCGGTAAGGAGATCTAGAACCGTCGAGTAGGGTGTTTGTGGGACGGCTCTGGTAGGGTGGCCTATGGTGTGGGCGAAGCGGATCTATGGCCGTGGACGAGGGTGTAGGTGAAGCTGCTCCGATGGTCGGGTTAAGGATGGTGTCGATGATGCGGATCTACGGCCATGGACGGGGCGTCAGAAGTTGCTCCGGTAGGCTGGATGAGGGTGCGAGGAAGCGGATCTGAGGCCGTGGACTTCTGAGTTGGCAAAGTGGCCCTGGTAGGGTTGAGAATGGTATAGGCGAAGCTACTCCGGTGGGGTGGACGATGGTGTCGGCGAAGCGGCTCCGGTAGGGTTGAGGAAGGTGTCGGTGAAGAGGATGAGAGGCCGTCGACGGGGGCGTCGGTGGGGCAGCTCCGAGGGGGTGTGGATGAAGCGTCTCTGGTGGGGAGTACGAATGAGCCGCTGCAGATGTGCTACGGTTGACGAGAGTACCGGCGTAGCAGATCCGACGCCGTAGACAAGGGTGGCACTGAATGGGCTATGGTACAGTGGTGGATGAGCAGTCTACTTGTTTCTAGGGGAGGTGGGAGGGATAGATGCGGCCGCAGAAGCAGAGCCGGCGAGGTGGACGCCGCTGGCAGTGAATGGGCTCTGGTACGCCAGTGGATGAGCAGTCTAGGGTTTCAAGAGGGGAGGGGAGAAAGGCTGATGAAGTACGGACGGCATGATGTAAGATGCTCTGGTGCTGTGGAGTTAGTCGTTTTTGTGGGAGGGGGAGAGGAAATGGGGGTGCCGTGTAGTGGGGGGAACCGGAAGTTACCAAAGCAGCCCCGACCTATTATGTAGATGAGGGCGGTATTGTAACTGTTGGTCTTTCTGCACCAAGGACAAAAGGGGAATTTCGCATGCTAAAGACTAAGGTGGCGGAAATTTTAGAAGGAGGCGGGAGATTTTGCCACCTGCTGGATCGTTCGTATCCAGTTTCAACTAATTTTGGACCGTGCTAGCGGGAAGGTCATGCGAGACTGTGTACACGGGGCACACGTCAGCAGTTAATAACTGGTGTGAAGTCCACCCCATAAAAAAGACAAAAACTCGGGATGATGTGCCGATAACTTGGACGTTCACACGGGCGCGACCAATCGTACGGGTGTTGAGGCACGTTCACAAAAAAGGGATCAAATGCTCAGTGTATGTATTTCTCTTGTAAATAGATAATTCAGTGCAATTGGTTATTTACTTTAAACATAATGCATTGACGTGTTAGTGTAGAGGCGCACAAAAAGAAATGGATATTGTAGTCCGCTATTTAAAAGTGCTACCTCATATGATTACATAGCCTCCATTTCATAAATTGCGTACCCGTTGAATTCATATATGAATATTACTTCATAATAGAACCTTAAATCATCCAAGAATAATGATTTTGAATGCAAGAGTAACAATGGTGCATGTACATGATAGCTACATTGGTTGTTTGAAGAAACATCACTGTAACTTTGGCATGCACAACTGAAAAGGTTTATTTAAATAAAAAAATGTGATACGTGAGTGTTCAATCTTTATAGCGTTGAATCGATATTGTAGCTTTGGCCACGATATGAAGTAGATATTGATTTATGTTCAAGCGATGCACATCCACGATCACTAGACAGTGATACGTGAATGAATTGTGCAATCTCTCTCACACGCATACATATCTCATTTCCCTGTGGGCATCGGAATCACACACGCGCACTTCGTGTATTTCTGTCCCTCCGTCAAGGTTAGAATTCGTCTTTCTACCCCGTCCTACAAATCTCTCACACAGAAACACACACACGCTTTCTCTGTCGAACACGCCCACCCCTTTAATTCTGCCCACCCACTGCCACTAATGTCTCAAAGTATAATAATGTCTCTCACACATATGCCTAAGGTTAACTCGAGTTCCGGAACCATATGAATACATAGAATGGGATTCCAGCATAGCACCTTTTCTTTTGAGATTTCGCTCTCTCTCTCTCACTCTCTCTCACACACACACACTTGCATTTGCATGCACACCGTTTTGTTTATCTTCGTGATGCTTTAAGTATGCCTCGCACAAATGCTATCTACCTATCCCTTAATATAGCTAGATATGTGTCACACAAACTTCTTCTCCCTACTAGCAAGATGCCCATGCGTTGCACGGAACATCAAGATGCATTTGTATGAGTAGTTTATCTTGCGGGAGAAAAGGATGAACGAGGTAATGCATTATTTGCAAATGCGGAGAGGGGTGTGGGTATCTTTTTGCAAAATTGCCACAGTTTCCTTCCTATCCGTCAGATATAAATCGGATGGCCTATATTGCAGGATGGCAGGAACACCATCATCACCAACTTTGTTTTTTCTAAGATTAGAGATATGTAAGTGTCACTGCCCCCCCCCGACACACACACCCACACCCACACAACCACACACACACACTTCCCAACGCCGAAGGAGTAGGGTGACACCTCGATCTTGATACTAATCTATCGACTGGCTTCTCTCTCAAACACACACACACTACCCGACACCAAAGGAGTAGGGTGATCTTGATAGTAATCTATCTACTCCTCTTTCAAACACACACACACACTCGCTAGATGTGCCTCTGTGCCTACCGGGCACACTCTCGATACGTCTTTCTCTCCCTCCCACTCCCCCCTCCTCCACCCCAACAATGACAGCAGAAGGGTGACAACTTGATCTAATCGTAATCTGTCAGTTGGTTTCTCTCTCGAACATTGTGTCTCTGTGCCTCGCTCAGTAGCCCTGTCGATATGTAGACTTCTCACACATGCACAACTATAGTGACGATGACGCTGAACCCAATGTGCCTCGTTTTTACTGGCCTCATGTGATAGTTTTCACCTTGTTTTCTGTTAATTAACAAGGCAAACTTTTCTTTGTTACTACTAGTGAATTTGAAATCATTCGGGGCAGACATAAAATATATCACGTCAACCCAATTATCGCAGTAACTATTTTAAAGAAACTAGCTAGATGCCCGTGCGTTGCATGGAACATCAAGATGCATTTGTATGAGTAGTTTATCTTGTGAGAGAAAAGGATGAATGAGGGAAGGCAGTATTTGCGAACTTGGAGAGGGGTGTGGGTATATTTTTGCAAAATTGCCATAGTTTCCTTCCTATCCGTTAGATATAAATCCGACGGCCTATATTGCAGGATGGCACGCACACCATCATCACCAACTCTGTTTTCTACTCCCTCTGTTCCTAAATATTTGTCTTTTTAGAGATTTCAACAAGTGACTACATATGGAGCAAAATGAGTGAATCTACACTCTAAAATATGTCTACATACACATCCGTATGTGGTAGTCCATTTGAAATATGAAGAAGACAAATACTCCCTTCGTTCCTAAATATAAGACCCTTTAGAGATTCTACTATAAACTACATACGGATGTATATAGACATACTTTAGAGTGTAGATTCACTCATTTTGCTCTGTATATAGCCTATAGTGGAATCCCTAAAAGGTCTTATGTTTGGGAACGGATGGAGTATAAGAGTAGACATGGAGATATATCTCCAGCATGGTCTACAACAAAAATGTGCTAGACTAGTTAGCGCCGGATGCTCGCAACGCGATGACATGATCAGTTCAAATTCTGTCTTTAACTTTAGATTTTTATATTATATATTAATTATTTAATATATAATTCTTTCGCTACAGTACTGACAGTGGAACCCATAGAGTACTTAGAATACAAGATTACGGATGGACTTGTTTCTTTTTCACTTTCTGTACGAAGCTATAGCCAGCCTGCTAGTCACGTGTACACTGTACGTGCAATTAACTTTTTATAGAGGGACAATCATACACGCAATTAACTCAAATAGATTGGATGTCACTATTATTTCCAGCATAAGAGCATCTCTAACAGCAGCTGGCAAATTTCCTCCCGCTTCCTTCCACGGAGGACGACATCAAACGCCAGCGACATACATTTTCACAACTCTAACCAACCACATGAAATTTGTGCAAACACGGACTAATTTCATATAAGCATGAAGGATTTTGTATAGAAAAGTCGGATCTTCATATAAACATGATGGATTTCATTACATTTACATGAACTAAGCGGTGCCAATCCGGCTCTCTTGGTATAATTAGTACTCCCTCCGTCAGGAAATACTGGTCCTAGAAATGGATGTATCTAGACATATTTTAGTTACAGATACATACAATTTATCCATTCTTAGAACAAATATTTCCCGCCAGCAGGAAAGGGAGTACATAATCTAAATGGCCGCCCGCGGATCCCTTTGTCTTCCTCATGTCCGGCAGACACTTGTGGGGTCGACGAAGGTCCTCAAAAGAGATGAAGCAGCAAAGAAACCACCTGAATGTGCAGTCGTCACCTCGGTGGTGGCCTTCATGGGACCCAAGTGGCAGCGGCCTCCCATGTTCTACTTCTCCTCGATGATGGCGGCGGACACGGAGAAGCTGTCCATCGACTCGTCGCTCTCCACGCACCCGGCTTCTATCTCTGCCTGCATGGCACTGCCGTAGGCATGGGAGGCGCGCCCACAGACACCGGTGGCGCAGTACGACGCGGCAGCGACGACGCCCATACTGGTGTGCTTGCCGCCGTGCCGGCGTGGAGCAACTCGCCACTCCTCATCGGGCCGAACTAGAGTGGCGGTCTACTAAACCACGCGCCTGCTTGGGGCGGCAACTGGCTCCGTCGGGCCAAGCGAGGTTGGTGAAGCACCGAGCGACCTCGCCCATATTCGGAGGGCTCGGCGGGCCACCCAGCCGGGTAATATGCCGGAGAATGGCTCCTCAGAAGCCATCGAAAGAGTGGAGAAAATGGTGAAGGAGGAGATGGGGGAGCGGCGGAGGGGTGCGATTCTTGCCCGCTGTCTGTCTAGCCTTGTGTAAATAGAGGGCGGACGGTAGGAGCTTGGTCGGCGTCTGGCCTCGTTTAAATTGAGGGCGGACAGGAGGAGCTCGGCTGGTGTTGCGTTTAATTCCGGCCCGCTCATGAACAGACATGTGTCCGGAGTAGGTTTGTCAGTTTGCATGCGAGTTTAATGGAGGCAAGGAGGCGTGTTCAGCCAGGTGTGCAACGGGCGGTGCAGTACTATTCGAATTGACAGCGGGCGGCGCACTTCCCTATATGGCTTTAATGCAGACGAGGGAGGGAGTAGCGGTTCCCGAAATGTTCAACGACCAATGCATCCTCCTTCAATTAATGCACGAGGGAAGTAATGGGAGGAGGACTGGGAAAAGAGGCCGCACGATGTGATTGCAACGCAGTTTGTCCTCATATAAAGGCGCCCCTCCATTCCAATGCATCTACCACATCATATGCACCTAAGCATTTTCTAAGCACCTACACTACGCGCAAAAATCCTCGCTCCAGACCCATGGCGGCGATACGCGCGAGCGGCCAGCGGTTGTGCCAGATGCTCCACGACGCCGGGCTGCGGCATGGCGCCGAGGATCGTCTCCAGACGGTGTTGGAAACCGAATGGTGGATGGCCGCCGTCGATGCCAACTACGACTCTCAGTTGGACCAGATAATCGTTTCCACCACCAACAAGTTCACCGTCCTCAAGAAGCTCGCAGACGACATCGCCGTACTCCTCCAGCCTGTGCACCCGGGCTCCTCATTGCCTGCCACCCTAATCGGCCTCCATGGTCGGAACCTCCTTCAAGCACTGGTGGCCCTGCCACTGCCCGCCGACGCCACGAAGAATGTCCACCTGGAGGTCGCGCTCGCCGCGAGGCGCCTCGCCTTGCAAGAATTCGTCGACCTACACATCCATGTGTATGAGCAAATCATGTACATAGGTATCTACAAGGCCAGTGAAGACGCTACGACGTTGGCCTTCCTCAACCGGTTGGAAGCCTTGGATGCCTTTGCTGAGAAGCACCTTGACCTCGCCACAAAAGCCATCGCTCCTTAGCCGCCTGTCGGTGGCCCAGCGCACTAAGTTGAGGAGGAGGAGGAGGTCATACGTTGATGGATGCATCTTTCTTCTTGCCTTCTGTAACCACCACTGTGATCGCATCATCATTGTGGCCTTAATTCTTATTGTGTTGTTGCATTCTTGTTCCAGTCAATGCCGACATGTGCGATCCCTTTGCTTAATTATATGCATCACTGTAAATAGTACTCCATCCGTCAATTTATAAGTTGTGCTTACCTTTTCCATCAACTTCATGCAACACGCGGGCATCTTGCTAGAAAGACTAGAACATGTCGGACCACGTGTGACCAAACCGACGATGCGTCAACCTAGCTACTATGTACCCTGCTTATCTGGCGGAAATAGCCCCGCCCTAGCGTTTCCAATCGTTATTTCTATCTATCGATCGTGCCAAGGAGCAGAACCAAAATGTTACAATTCATACATGTTTTACTACTCCTACTCCTATAAAAGACTCAGTTGGTGATCATGGTGTGTCTGCCATCTGTCGTTTCTGACCATTAGATCTGCATCTAACGATTGTGAGGTAAGTTGTGGCATTTTTGCAACAATAGCCCACTTCTCTGCTCGAATTTGCAGAAAACCCCTTATTATCTTGAAAGAAACCACATCCCTCCCTCACCTCATCAAAACAACCCTAGAAATATATTTTGAGTGAAAAGTACTCCCTCCATTCCTAAATATGTGTCTTTCTAGATATTTCAATAAGTGACTACATACGGAGCAAAATGAGTGAATCTATACTTCAAAATAGTTCTATATAATCCGTATGTGATAGTCCATTTGAAATCTCTAAAAAGACAGATATTTAGGAATTGAGGGAGTAATATATTTGGAGTATATCAAAACAAGAGTGATTTATTTCAAGTTTGTGAACAAGTACTACTATTCTACTACTTTGGATCCGTCGCAACGCACGTGCACATTGCTCTAAAAGGAAAACGCCTGCCACGTTCGCGTCGCACCCCCCCCCCCCCCCCCCCACCCCCCCCCCCCCCCACACACACACACGCCCGGGAATCGGGAGTACTCCACGACCCGTATGGCACAACACATAGCTTAGGGAAGGCGTGTTGCCTAGCATTTTCACTTTCATGTGGGACCACCGTTGAGAAAACCGACTATTGGCAAACCGCACCCCGCCCGCCACCGGGTTGGAAAACAGAAACGTGGGGAAGATCTAGTTGCAGCACGGAAGCCAAGAAATTTGGTGTCAGATGGGGCTCGTTGATAGAGTAGGAGCATTCCATACTACTCTACTCCTACTAGTACCAAGTTTGTACTATACAACTAGTACTACCACTATACAACTAGTAGGTACGTGCATGACACAGCATCGTAGGAACAAAAAACGGGAAGATCTTGTTTTGGGTGATTTATCTTTTTTTCAGTCAACGTATTATGAACAATATGATGTGGGGGCACCCATGAAGCTTATGTGGCTTGGTTGCATGGCTAGGAAAGGTTAGAGAAAAATAAATAGATAATGTGTTTAGAGTGCACTCCACTAAATAGATATACTTTGGATCCATTGCAACGGGCCGGCACATCTATATCTATACCCCCTATATAGTGTGTGAATAACTTTGAAAGTTGGTCGTTGGATGAAGCCAATCCGACAGTACAAAGATGGCAAATCCAAGCATTATTGGCCGTTGGATATCATCTACATTCCACCAGATTTTTGCCACATGTAGAATCTAGAAGACTCCATGGTTGAACTTCATTCATGACTAACTTTGCCACAACTAAGCTAAGGCACAGTGTGTCTGCCACAAAAAATGTGGCTAACAAAATGGCCACCACAAGTGTGGCAAGATTTGGCAAGAAGTTGAGTCTATGACATGTGGACCATGTAGCTAGAAAAGTGTGGCAAGCCACAAGTGTAGCAATGAACCAAACACATGTCTGGTGTGTTTAGTAGGGTGTATGAAGGGTGCGTGATCCCAAGAGTTCCCTTCTCGACCCACTTTTGGGTGTTTGGTAGAGTGTATGGAGGGTGCATGAGTCCACACTAGATTAGCACAAATACACTAGAAACATGCATGAAGAGAGCATACATGAAGAGGGGTGTTGAGTTGAACATCCATGAAGAGGGAACAACTACGCTGAGACAAGAACGCAACCAAACACACTTGTGGCACGCCTAAGCTTAGGCGTAGCACCCTTAGGCTGCAAACCAAACATCTATACCCCTATATAGTGTGTGAATAACTTTGAAAGTTGGTCGTTGGATGAAGCCAATCCGACGGTACAAAGATGGAAAATCCGAGCACTACTGGCTGTTGGATATCATCTACATTCCACCAGATTTTGCTACATGTAGAATCTAGAAGACTCCACATGTAGAAGCATAATGCACAAACCACCAGAATCTCATGTGTGCAATGCACGTGTACCTTACTAGTAGTTGGGAGTAGTAGTAAGAAACAAATTCTGGGTTTGGCACGAGCTCATACTGCGGGAGCACCACAAGGCCTGCCGCAGGAGTTACATTTTCCACTCGGGGCCCACAGGACCGAACTTCAGTGACTTAGTGCCCGGCCTATGAGTCAATGACATGCGGACCTTAAATGTGGCTGGCCCACATGTCATTCTCATGGTGGTGGTGTGGTTCGCGACTCACTCGTTCGAGATGAACCGGCAGGTGGTGGCGTGGCCATGGCGAGGGTGCCACAGCTAGGCGTCAGGGCGTTATGAGGTGTAGGTGGCCACACCGGCGGGTACTACCTGTAGTACAGAAGTACTCAAGCTAAGGATTAATGCCCAGGATGAAATGTGTCACAGCCGCTCGATGAAAATTCGATGGTGTAGGAGTACGGATCGGAGCACGACATCGGAGCAGGCAAACCGCGTCCAATCAGGTGTGGCTATGGTAGAAAGTTGATGGTCACCGCAGTTCAGCTGGCCTGCATTTCATGCACACTAAGGCAGAGGAGCGGTGGGGCTGAGAGGGATGAGGCGCACGTCGAGGGGATGAGGATCCCTTGACGTGAACAGTCCTACCATTCTTTCACTGACATGTGGGACCCCAAGTGTGGGTCCCACATGTCAGTGAAGGAAAGGCAGGGTAAGGCAGTGGTAGCCACGTCAGAGGATCCATGTCCACGTCGGGGGACGTCGTGCTTACAGGTAGGGTTGGAGCGGTGTCGTGGGAATCACGTGTGGGTGTGGGAGTGGTACAAACAAGAAACGTGATGGTCGACGTGGTTCAACTTCCATGGACAAGCTTTCATGTCTGCTGACACATGTATATCAAAACTAGAGTGTTTATATTTCAAGCCCGTGAACATGTATTATTCTACCACTTTGGATCCATTGCAACGCACGGGCCAGCACATTGGTAGTAGTAATGTATACCTCTATCTCTAGAGGCCTTCCCTCATTCATCCTTTTCTTTCACAAGATAAACTACTCATACAAATGCATCTTGATGTTCCATGGAACGCACGAGGATGTTTCCTTGGGGGTCTCTCCAGTGCAGCGCGGCCGTAGTTGCAAGTTGACGCCCCTTGAGATGCCGACATTGAGGGGCACTCGGATTTCCTCCGATGAGCAGGTAAGATGAGTTTGATCACGTAGTAAATGCATTCTAAATACTACTTCCATGTCCATTTCCTAATTCTCCCCCTGCCCACTGTTTCACGGTTTAGGCTCGGTGCGAGTGGAGATTGGCTTGCATATGTACGGGAGGGTACAAACATCAATTTGAACAACATTTACAACGGTGACACCGTTCCCGTAGAACCTTTGTCCAACATTGGGATCAACCATGCAATGGGCCACCGCATGAATTGGTATGATGGAACCACGGTGAGATTGAATAAGATAGCTCGAACCT
This sequence comes from Triticum urartu, assembly GCF_003073215.2. Lineage (NCBI taxonomy): Eukaryota > Viridiplantae > Streptophyta > Magnoliopsida > Poales > Poaceae > Triticum > Triticum urartu. The sequence goes on along the minus strand of NC_053025.1, from coordinate 399,493,511 downwards.
TGCACATGGCGGTCAAAGGTGGACCATGCTATCTGCGGCCAATTTGTTGCCGTACGAGTACGAAGACGATGTGCTCCTTTCTAACCGCATCTTCGTGGTGACAAACCAGGGGACTTGTTTCGTATGGGACACATCCTACGATATACTCTCCCTCTCTCCTAGTTTATTTGTTTTGAATCTTTTCGTTTTGTAAGTTTCAAATTCAAATTTAGAGCTCCCCATCACATGTTGAGATTACAATGTCCATTAAATCATTGCGTGCATGTATAGTAAAGAATCAAATCTCGAGTTTGGCACTAGTTCGTGCAGCGGTAGCACCAGCCTGGCGCAGGAGTTACATTTCCCTCTCAGGGCCCTCGGGACTGAGCTTCAACGCCTTACTACACCTGCCTTTGAGTCAATAACATGTGGACCCGATAGGTGGCTGGTCCACATGTAATGCTCCCGAAGGCAGAGGGGCAGTGGGGCCGAGAGGGGTGGGCCACAGGTCGGGGGACGTGTGGTGTCATGGTTCATGCGGCGTCATGGGAATCGTGTGTGGCTATGGTAGAAACTTCATGCTCGCCGCATTTAAGGTGACCCACATGTCATGCACGCAAAGGCAGAGGGGCGGTGCGGCCGAGAGGGGTGAGGCGCACGTCGGGGGACGTGGTGCCGTGGGTTGGAGCGGCGTCGTGGGAATCGCGAGTGGCAGTGGAAGAAACATGATGGTCGCCGTAGTTGAACTTCCATGGACAAGCTGTCATGTCTACGGACACATGCATTGCATACCGATCACTGGAAGGAGTAGTAGAGAAAGCTAGGTGGATAAATAGTTCCTTATATTCAAGCGGACCCATGCTACTTGTTCCAAAGACATGCACACCATCGAAATAGTCCATCTATATCAATATACACCGAGAGGGAATAATTTTTTCATACAAGAGAGGAAATAGTTCATCCATCCATAATGCCCTGCTGCTGGTGCAGCCTTATCTTCTTCTTGTTGTTGTTGTTCTCATTTTCTGTGGGAGACAGCTTCGCAACAAGCTCTTTGTACCTTGCAGCTATCTCGAAACTCACACGGGCATCGAGGGCAGCATATTTTATCCGCTCGTATGTCAAGGGATAATTCTCCCATCCAGACGGCCTTAATGCCACCGTCTCTTCACCCTTCTGAAGATTTGTACTGAGCACAAAATTTGCTACGTCGAATAGGGATGGTGTCTGTTTATCACAATCTTCTACAGGAATTTTGATTCTAGTTTGTAGGTCAGCGATGCTTTTCAAATCAAGGTTGTACGGCTCCAGCTTCTGTTTGTCCCCTTCGATGGCTGCCCGATAGAAGTATATGTCCTCCTGAGACAAGAAATCGTGAAGCTCACCTGGTATGGAGGGCGCGTGTATGATGTGGTACACCAAAACATCATCTTCGAGGCACAACTGAAGGATGGCGGCGCGTTGGATCTTCCCAGTGGCATGCTCCGTGTACTCGGCGTCAATATCGATGACCCTCGTCTCGACCTTTTTGAGGGAGTTGGATACATCGTTGATCCACTTCCGAACAACCCTTGGGTGGATGGTGATGGTGGCAACTATGCTCAACGAGCCTTCGACAAGGACATGTTCGACGCTAAAAACCTGCATCTTGATCTCTTTCGCCATTTGGAACTGCTGGAACGGAGGGCTATGGTTTGGAGAATTAGGATTAGATGGCTATTCTAACTAAAGTATTAGATGATTATTTAAAGTGGTTAAAACAATGTGAATGCAGTGGGGTTTGGATGCAAATGAAGACGAAGGGGAGGTGAAGAAGCCGAAGAAAATCGGTTCCCGATGGAGAAGTAAATGGGAGAAGTGCCGTGCAGGCAGTTGATTAGACGGCTAGGTAGACTAAACGAAAAGGCTATGTGGGTAGACTGAGGAGTCGTACCTGTTCATGTACGTGCCCATCCTTCCTGATAGGTGGGACCTATGCAAACATGTAAAAAAATGTGTCGTAGCTGGTTCAGATGGATATTGGCGCGTGCGTGGGAGACACAACATTCTCTGGTTAAGGAATACACGGTTATCCTCATCAAAAAAGAAAAGGCCCATCTTCGCGCTTCCGCATGCACAAGAATTTGGTTCTGCTTGCAATACGGATGATACCTGGAGGATGAAGTGAACAGGCATGCTAGCACGGGAGACCTATTTCCGCTATACAGTACTAGAGTACTCATGTTCCTACTAGTAGTAGTAGTACAATTGGGGTACACTTGATGGTCAAAATACTATTCATCCAATCCTCACAGTGAAGTGACAACACCCTGCGCCTGACACTAGTCCAGGCGGCGTGTTCGGGTTACCAAAGTCAGCCTCACCCTATGCACTGTGCAGTATGTCACCACTGATGTACAGCACATTAGCATGCCTCGCCTCGTCTCCCTCTCCCCTCCCATAGCACCACTCCATCTCCATCTCCATCTCCGTCTCCATCTCACTGTGCCCCCGTGTACCGTCGCCTCGCTCGCACCGACAGCCTTCTCCCCCGTAAATCAAGCCCCCCAAAACCCCCACCTTCCAAACTCCACCATGGCTGAACGCGAACCGCGCAGCATCCATATGAGCCATGATTGCAGTAGTCTCCCCAGTGACATCCTCGGCCTCTATTGTTCGTGTATGGATATGTTGAGCGCCCTGCTGCTAGCTGCATGCTTGAGGGACATGCACACGGCCATAGTCAAAGCGAGGCCTAAGCTTTTCAAGACACCCTGCTTGCTGTTATCTGGTCTTGCGAGATTGGCTCACCATGATACGAATTCATACATGATGCCCCTCGACTTCAATCCGATATCCATTAGCCGAAATTTCTTTGCAGGTATGTAGTGGGTCGCCGTACATCATTTCCCTCGACTTCGATCCGATCACCATCGCCCGAAACTTCTTGGCAGGTATGTACTGGGTCGGCATGAACTCCCACTAGATGGCTGCCTTTAGAGAAGGGGAACACAGTAAAAAGTTGGTGCTCGTGAGCTTCCAGACCTCCCATGAGATTATCCTTCCTCCGTTGGATTATATAGAGTTTTACCGTCACGGTCCAAGTCATCTAGATTACCACGTCAGTTGGGCGGACCTTATTTCGCAGAAGATTGTAATCTGCCAAGTGCCCACATGACATGCGAATTACGCAGACTTCAAGCTAATTGCCTTGTTCGACCGCGGACTCGCCTATCTTTACGCCAGTGCCTTCCTTAGCTGGAGACAACTTAGCTCACAGTGGATCATCGTCAAAGATGATACACACTTCTGTGATGCTATTGAACACAATGGCATCATATACGCGATCGACAAAGCAGATGGCACCACGTATTGCTGGGACGGCGCGTGTAAGTTGTTTCCGTCTCATGTTAATGATGACGCCATGACACTGTTTGAACTTTTTGTGATGATTGGCATATCCCTGTTTGAGCAGAATTTTGTAGAACTATGGCAATGTATTAGAGACGTCGTAAATCAGCTATATTTGGAATGAGTTAACTCATGCGATTGTGACCATGTCATTACAGCCAATTTGTACCCCTGAATAATCAAACGGTTAGGAATGTATGGATATTCCCCTTATTTTACAGTAATCTATATACTACTACTAAATATGAGTGTGTATCAATGGCCATGTTAGTTTCCTCATTTTCATGATGTATAAACATGCACCACACTGTTGGTTTTATCTAACCATACATTAGGGAAGTAAATGTGCATATGGAGAACTCTATATTTGGAAGTAGTGAAATCCTGTAATGCTTACCATGTGTACATACCTATATTCACCCTTCAGCAATCAATGGCTAGAATAATATCCTCACAAAAAATTTGCGCACAGAACACGAGTATATAACAATGCATGGTCTGTTAGTTACCTTGAAGAATTTGTTTGTGAGGACAGAACATGATTACATAACATGCATGACATGGTAGTTTCCTGTGAAGAATCGATTGCGAGATAACATGAGTATAACCATACATGGCACTTCTATATTTTCGAACCCAGTATACATTTCCCTGTATTTTCCTCCCAGTTCCAACAGGGACATATCAATGATGTTTCTTGCATTATCCTACTCATACTCTGAACAATGTTGATCTTACATTAACAATGCCTGTCCTTTTTGATATGATGCAGTGTCCCTACAGTTACTGCCCTTTGTAATCACACCACCTTTGCCAAAAACAGGGAAGCACAACTGGTTCCTCGCTCGATCAGACGACGGCAAAAGACTAAAGATCATTCGACACATGAGCCGAAAAAGTTATATTGCAAAAACCCCCCATTGTATACAAGCACCGTGAAATACGTGAGTATCCAGACAGTGGTGTTACATCTATGAGCAGGATACCAGCTTGTTGGGGCCTTCAGGATTTTTTAGTTGGAGGCGGGTAAACAGCCTTGGTTCACACTCTCTGTTTCTCGGACTCAATTATCCGATTAACCAGGAGATCACCATTGGCAAGGACCTTGATGGCAGAGAGGCTATGTTTGCTATGGAAAACTGTGTCTACACGGCGAGCCCTAGGAGTTCGGGAGCAAACTCCCCTGATTGTCAATGATACAGCCTGCAGCCAAAAGAAGGTGAGAATGACAAAGGCATCCGGATTAACTTTGATCCTTGGATGTCTCAATTATGACAGGTAGTGATGTGGTTCAAGCCTTTAGGTTGATAGGTAATTGGGTTGTTGCGTCGAAAGGGAGGAATACTGGTGTCTCTGGATCATTGGTTGCTGAAGCGGGGCTGCAAATTATGATGGTGTTGGATCATCTCTTTGAATGACTTTGTTGTCTTTGCTGCTTGTTCTGGATGGGTAGTTCTTTCTTTTGTTATGCATATTCCTTGTCATTTGGTCATCCTCGTCTATGTCACTCTTACTATGTAATAGTTGCCTCTGTTTAGAATGTCATTCTCGTCTGGATCACGAGAGTCTGAGCGCTGCAGATGGGTGCGTTTTGGTGGTGTAGCAAGACTTCTTATGAACTATCATGTCTTGTTGTTTATGTCAGTAGTAGTCACTAGTCAGTGTTTGAATGTTGTATATATCGTTCTTTCAAACTGTTTATTGTCTCGAACTACTGGTGGGCTAAATGAGGGCATCACCACTCTCCAGTGTTCAGAGTGTATCTCCTTTTTTCAAGTTATATAATTTGAGCTCAGTGTCTTTTCGATGATGTACACTTGTTTGGGCCAGTGAGGTGTCGTTGAATATGGGCCGAGTAGTAATGCAATGCCAAATAGGTCAATTATGACTCTCAGGCTGGGCTCTCAAAAGATCCTCAAAAACAAGGCAGGGCTCTATAAAGAATAAGGACTCTTAGGCCGACATGTGGGCGCCACCGGTGTTTTCGTGCGCTTGCGCGCCAAGAGCATATTGGCGCGTGTTCGAAATTCATGCTACCTTTTCATTCCCAATCTCCCGCCCCACCCCCACCTCTGGAATCTCGATTCCTACTCCAGTTCCCCCAAATCCCCCTCATGTACTCCCTGTACTCAAGCGCACTATCATGTCGCCGGTCAGCGCGGATCTCCGAGCCAGAGATCCTGAGGTTCGTCCTGCCTTCGGTCGCTGCGTGCTGTCGCTCAACAGTGGCATGGCGGTGCTTGACGACCAGTTTGCCGGCAAAGTGCTGATGGTAACCATCAACGGCGACCGGCCTCCCGTCTCGCCGGACGACCTTGTCAAAGCTCTTGGCATTGCGCACGGCATCCAAATAAGTGACTTGCTCGTCGAAGTCTGTCTGCCACCGGCTGATTTCTTTGTCAGGTTCCGGACAACTTTCGACTGCAGTCGTGTGTTAGAATCTTCCCGGCGTTTGTTCTGTGATGGCGTGCTGGTGAGCTTTGATCAGTGGCACCCAGGATGGGGCTCGGTGCCCTCTGAGCTTGAGTTTTTAACAAAGCTTACCTTCCATGGCATGCCTCGACGTGCTTGGAACAGCAAGTCCATGAATGAGCTTATCAAAGACCGTGGAGGTGAGCTCGTAAGTATGTTTGTTCCTCTAGATAGCTGGCATTTGATGGTTATGGCATGGATGAAGAAGCCGTCCACCATACCAAAGGTGATTGGTGTTGAGTTACCGGTGCAGGAACCGGGGTTGTACTATTCGTCGCCACCAAGGCCGCCACGGACCACGTTAGGGATGTACCTGTTTCGAGTGTTCGTGCATGTTGAAGAAATGGTCAACCCATCAATCAAAGTCCTGCCGCCGCCACTGGTGCCAGGGTCCCTTGACGACGTCCATTATAGGAGTCAACATCACACTTTCCCCGTGTTGCTCGGAACGATGGATGGCACAGGGCCTACTCCATCGCGCGGCGGAGGCCACTGCTTCTCTGGGAGAAGAGGCAGGGTTGGCTGCCTGGATGTGCTCTAATTTGAGGGAACAACTGAATCTTGTCAGATACTAGTTAAATCCGAGCTATGGGTGTGAAGCACTGATGTGCCAGTACATTTGATTGTGACATGTTCTAATTTTGTACCTGAACTTTTTTTAGAAAGGGTTGTACGTCAACTTAATGTGCTAGCAGAACTTATTGTGTTGTCTGTCAGTTTTCTTTGCACAGCATTCAAGATATTTCCCCGTCATTGATAAAGATGATGAACCATTATGTACGAGTTCGTTGGTTTCAACATAGCCCTACCCGTAGCGATCCACTGCTTCCATCCTGATTGTGCTGCCTGTGTGAAATTTTTGTATGCAAGTTCAGTGTGCTATGATGTTCTATATGATTGTGCCAAATATATAAGTTTTTACTGAGCATCAGCAATGCATATGGCTGAAAGATGTATTTACGAGCATCGACCGATGGGTCTCTCTCTCACACACACACACGCACGCGCGCACACACACGCACAAGTGGGACCCGTTGAATTATTTCTTTGCTCGTGACAACTTTTAATTAGGTTCCACTGTAATCTACCTTTTTCTTAAGTTATTAATTGAGCTCAGTGACTTCAAAAAGTTGTATAGAAGCCTTGTTTGGGCCTTCCGGCATCGCTAAATGTGGGCTGAGTAGCCATGTTAGGTTGTATTGTACTACACAGGCCTTTTTTCAACATCAGCAATGCAACTGGGCCGACAGTTGTACACAATATCCGGTCAACATCTCCGCCCCGCTGGGCTACAAACTTTCCTAGGAGGTATGCATTAGGCTTAACAAGAAAATGGAATTTAAGAAATAATAAATGAGATGTAATTATAATAACTGGGCAGTAACTAAAAAATGCACCAAACGCGTAATTAGTTTAAAAATATATTATTTTTGGAATTTGAAAATTTTAATTTCATTACTTGTTGTGCGCGCAATATTTTGTTGGATTTTAACGTAATACAACTTTATTTTGAAATTATATTTAATCTGACTAGAAATTTCGGATAAAAATATTTCGGATCCCATAAAAATGTGGGAAAATTATTTCAATTCTGTTTTGAGCGGTTGGTTGAAATTATTAATCTTTTTTTTGAGGAATGGTTGAAATTATTAATCGTTGTCCTAGCTAGAAAATGGGCTTTACTTTTAACAAACTGTAAATGGGATGTAGTAAATTCCATTAGAATTATAAAATGGGATGTACATTCTTACAAATCGCAAATGGGCTATATGTTCTCTGCCACACACTTGTGGGCCTTCTAAGTTGACGCGTGCCCTAAAAAAACTAAGTTGACGCGTATGCAAGGCTTTGTCAACAACACACGGTTCTGGCAGCTGTGGCCGTTGGATGTCCATCCAACGGATGTCGTGCTTCTTCTTCAATCTCCGATATTCTTGCTTCAGCCGCTCAAAAAATGATTCCTCCCCCTGACATCTGGGGCGCACCGTTTCGGAGGCTGACCTGTGGGCCTACTAAGTTGACGCGTACCAAGGGCTTTGTCAACTTACTCAATATAAATGATTCTAGCTGCAGTGACCATACGATGTCCATCCAACGGCCGTAGTGCTTCTTCAACCTCTGGTCTTCTTGCTCCTGCCGCCCAAACCAGCACCGGTCATGCTGCATGCTCCTGCCTCTCGTGGCCGGCTGTGATGCCGCGGAGGCTTCATCGCCCCCTACTACTCCCACCGCTGGCCAAGCCATCCCTCTACTCACCAACACACCTTGTTATTCTGCGGCGACGACAGCCTCACACCACAGCGAACCAGTGCACCCTCATACTCCTCTACGTGTGGGCATCCACTACCGCCTCCTACCAGGCTCGTCGTCGTCCCCTTCCTAGGCCTCGCCGTCGTCCACCGCCCTGGTGCTCTCGGCGTGGCATGGCCAATGTGGTCAAGGAATGGCTTCCATCGGACATGGACTGTACGTGGAGAGGCTGATAGCTGGGTCCATGACCGCAGCAAGGAAGTGCCTCCTTATTATGCGGAAAATAATGATTCCTCCACCTGACAGCAGGGACCCACCGGATGGGCAACCGTATTTTGCAAAAAAAACGTTTCCCCCTGACTGTTTGGACCTACCAGCTACATCTTCGCATGCAAGGAAGTGCGTCCGGGCAAAAAAACGATTCGCCCCCCTGACTGCTGGGACCCACCAGCTACATCTTCGCACGCAAGGAAGTGCTTGACAATCAGGACCCACCTGGTCGAAGCGTACGTAGCATTGTCATTCTGTTCGCGAACGTGTACGTACATACTGGTCGATGTAGAGGCGCACATGTGTCGTAGTAGAGGCGCGCACGTAGCATGTACACGTACGTATAGTGGCCAGGGTGCAAGAAAGTAAATACGGCCACGTACGTACATACGGGCGGGGTCTCGAACGCCTACCCACGCGTACGTACGGCCAGGGCTCGTGTACGTGGCTGGGTCGAAACGGAGAAACAGCGTTATCGTCGTGTTCATGGGGAGCCAACTGGCTGGGTTGGAACGGAATGCGTCGTCGTGTTCATCAGGAGGGCTTGGATGGAACAGCCGATAGAAACGAGGCCTGGCGTACCGCAAAACGGAGGAAATGGACTTGTGTTGGAGCGCTACGATCGAAACGAGATCATGTTCATCAGCAGGGGTCTGGCGTACCGCAAAACGGAGGAAACGGACCTCCTACGGTCGAAACGGGGGTGCTGTTCATCGGGAGGGGTGTGGCGTGCCGGAAAACGGAGGAAATGGACTTGTGCTGGAGCGCTACGATCGAAACGGGCGTCCTGTTCATCGGGAGGGGTGTGGCAGACCGCAAAACGGGACTCCACTGGATATTGTTCATCTCCACTGTCGACCCCCTCCAGCCTCCACGGGCTACTGTTCATCCACCGTCGACCTCCTCCAGCCTCCACCTACGACTGTTCATCCACGGGCTCCTGTTCATCCAGCCTCAACCACGCGCTACTCCACCGAATACTGTTCAACCAGACCTCTCCACAGGCTCCTGTTCAACCACCCCTCCACGGGCTATTGTTCATCCAGCCCTCCATGGGGTGGTCCTGTTCATCCAGCCCTCCACGGGGTCCTGTTCATCCAGCCCCAACCGGCTCGATCGATTGGGGTCCTGTTCATCCAGAGGCAACACCACAGGGTCTTGTTCATCCACCCCCACCGGGAACTGTTCATCCAAACCCCCCCAGCAACACTCACTGCTCATCAAGAGGCAGCATCGATCGACTTCAGTTAGCAGTAGTAGCGAAGGAATCGCTCGATCGGGTTCAGTTAACAGCCATCGATCGATCGCTCGGGTTCTGTAACGTGTAGCCTGCAGTGCAATCGCTCGGGTTCACTAGGCGAATGCCTCGCTCGGGTTCAGTTAGAGCCTAACTCCTCGCACCCACACGCGTGCGTGTACGAGAGAAACGCGCAAACCTCCGTCCATCGCTCGGCCCTGACCACCCACCGTACCCGGAACACCCTGATATTTTCCTCGCCTTGCTTCTATCACAGTTTTTTCCATCATGGATGGCCCAAAGAATGTCATGCAGCTGCGTCTCCGGCCCGCCCAGGACGAAAAGCCCATTTGCTGTCATGATTTTTTGTCATAGAAGTAGGAGCCATAAGTATGACAGAAAAAATTCGTTCGGCCCAAAATGTCATGGATGTGTCTTTTTTTGTAGTGTCTAGCGCACTTTACAAGGCCGCGCTACTGCTAGTGCCACGCTACTGCTAACTTTTCTCCACTCGCTACTGCTAATTTTATTAGTTTTTTTTTCTGCATATTTGTTTTGTATTTGAACAGGCTTTATACAAGAATCTTTAGCACATACAAATGTCATCATCATACACATACAAATGGTTGCAAGACCACAAATGTGATCATAGAATATGCATACAAATGGTCTCATCATAATCATCATACAATACAAAGTGGTCTCTCATCATCATCTCGAAAATAGTGATACATGCAAGTCTCGAATACTTGCAACTACAACGTCATCCATCTAAACAATGATATACACGAGAATTGCTATCACTATGAGTGATAGCAGAACTATGCAGTACATGAGGCGGCGGTTATGAGGCCTCTCTCGCACTAGCGTGTACCTCAAGTAACTAGCTTGTGCTTCTTGTCTGCTTTTGAAGCCTTTATGGCTGGCGCCCGAGATCCCCTCCACTTGCACCTGACACTCATACCACTCGTCGTACACTCCCGGAACCTTCCCTTCATACACGACATGGCACTCCTTCGCCATCACGAATCTAGGTACCTGTTAGATATGCATCTTCATCAAGAGAATGTACAATCATATGCAACAAAATATACTGGAGCAACACGGAAAAGAAAGGGTTAGCAAGTAGATGCAACCTATAGTAAGCAAACTAATTAACTAGAGGTACGCATGTCATTGTACCCAAACTAACAAAGTAGCATTACGCAAGTTCGGCAGGCACCATGGAAATCACAAAGTTTAATCGCTACAAAAAGTATACAAGTTCAACCGACACATATCATCATCATCGGCATCGTAAATCACTAGAAGTTCCATCCTTCCATATCATCAAGGATGGAGCCTGGCTTCTTGAACGGTGTGAGGTCATGACGTATGCGAGTTCAGACGTTAGCTTGCAATATAGGGTCGTGGTGGAACACCCCCTTCTCATCGATGACTTCTTTCTTGATGATCATCTCAATGTCCCTTTGGATGCGAAAGAAGTCATCTCTAAGTTTATAATCCGCTTCTCCATGAGATTCTATCCACTTGCGGATATGATCATTGTTTCTGGTTGTCATACGAAGCTTTTGGTGATCCGTGTTGAACTCAATCATGAGATGGAGGAGGTAGAATCCATCTTTCTTGCTTGGTTCTGGGACATGGATGCAGCAGAAGTTAGTTTTATGCGAGAAACCCAACTTCTTGTTCCTTTGTTTCCTGATCTGAAGGTGGCCACCCCTAATGCTGAAGCCTTGGAGAGCATCATCTAGAATATTCATTATGTGGGTGTAGTCCTTCTTCTCGTAGTCTCTAGTAGGGTCGAAATACACGACATGTGAGACTCACGGGTAAAGAACGATAAGGACGGCGCGCCCGTTGCTGCGGGGAAAAGACACCTCAAATTATTCTATATGAGCGAGAAGGAATGATCGAAATGTACGAAAGGGTTGTCCGAAACTGACTTACTTTGGATGATAAGGCAGGAGGATAATTTCCTGGTCCTTATTCTGTACCATGAAGTTTTGGAGGTACTCCCTAGCAGTTTCACGCTCAAAGTCGCCGAGACTCAAGAAAGACTCATGCATGTAGTATGGATCCGCCACACAGATTTGCGAGACTTCTTCTCTCTTCATGAAGGAGCTCATATGAAGCGCAATGAGGGAGTCCTGGATTAAGGGGTCTCCGGAAAGCCGGACTATATCCTTTGGCCGGACTGTTGGACTATGAAGATACAAGATTGAAGACTTCGTCCCATGTCCGGATGGGACTTTCCTTGGCGTGGAAGGCAAGCTTGTCAATACGGATATGTAGATCTCCTCCCTTGTAACCGACTCTGTGTAACCCTAGCCCCCTCCGGTGTCTATATAAACCGGAGGGTTTAGTCCGTAGGACAACAACAATCATACCATATGCTAGCTTCTAGGGTTTAGCCTCTACAATCTCGTGGTAGATCAACTCTTGTAATACTCATATCGTCAAGATCAATCAAGCAGGACGTAGGGTATTACCTCCATCAAGAGGGCCCGAACCTGGGTAAACATCGTGTCCCCCGCCTCCTGTTACCATCCGCCTTAGACGCACAGTTCGGGACTCCCTACCCGAGATCTTCTGGTTTTGACACCAACGTTGGTGCTTTCATTGAGACTTCCACTCTGTTGTCACCGTAAGGCTTGATGGCTCCTTCGATCATCGGTAACGATGCAGTCCAGGGTGAGGTTTTCCTCCCCGGACTGATCTTCGTATTCGGCGGCTTCGCACTGCGGGCCAACTCGCTTGGCCATCCGGAGCAGATTGAGAGCTACGCCCCTGGCCATCAGGTCAGGTTTGGAAACTTAAACTACACTACCGACATCCCCGGAGACTTGATCTTCGACAGATTCGAGCCCATGTCAGGTGCGCCGCACAATCACGACGAGCATGACGTAACTCTGCCATCGGATAGTGTTCGGGAGGTCACACCTGCAACTACTCTGGGCCTCAATCCGGAGCGAATTGCGCCATCCGAGGACGGGGGGATAGACCCCGCCATGCAGACCGCACTCTCAATGGCGATGGAGCCGGATACTGACTTCACCCCTTACGAGAGCCGTGTTGCCGAACCACTGGATTCTTCTCCGGCCACGGACTCCGAGCCGCCTGCGTCCGTGCCTATCAAATCCGATTGGGCGCCGATCATGGAGTTCACCTCCGCGGATATCTTTCAGCACTCACCTTTTGGCGACGTGCTAAATTCATTAAGGTCCCTCTCCTTGTCAGGAGATCCTTGGCCGAACTATGTTCGGCTAGAATGGGATGCGGGCGACGAAGAAATTCACTCCCCACCCACCACCCACTTAGTAGCCACTATCGACGATTTAACCGACATGCTTGACTTCTACTCCAAAGACAACGACGGTATGGACGACGATGCAGGAGATGAATAGGAACCACCGCCCACAGGGCGCTGGACCGCCATCTCATCATATGATATATGCATGGTGGACACCCCCTGTCGTGGAATTGTCACGGCAGATGTCCTAGGATGAGGACTTTAGTCATGAGGCCAACGCATCTACGTGGTAGCTTGAGAGGGGTTGAGCGGAATTGAGAAACGCAACACAAGACAGTGATTTAGACAGCTTTGGGCCCCGGGAAACATCATCCGGTAACAACCCTACATGTTGTTTGAGGCTAGGTCTCATTATCATCACGGGGGAGTCACCGTAAACCGGCTCTCCTCTTTGTGTCCAGCCCTAAAATTCTTTCTTCTTCCTTCTCCCCTTTGAGGAGCCCTGCCCCTCCTTATATATGTTGAATGGGCGGGTTACATGTGGAGTCCAACTCGGACTTTAACTTAAACTATTTAGATTTCCCTTCCTGGGCTTCTTAACGTCTTCCGGTTTAACATTGTTCTGCCGGTTTAACATTGTCTGCCGGTTTAACACCAGCCGGTTTACCTTCTGTCTTAGCCATCTGTCTTGACTCTCTATCTTAACTCTCCGTCAGTTTACCATCCGCCGGTTTACCAAGTCCCAGCCGGTTTACAACTCCAGCCGGGTCATACCGCGGGGTATATCCCCGACATTAGCCCCTAGTTTAATTTGGATTTATCCATGTTAAACTGATCTTGATTATCCTTAAGTCCTTGTCACTTCCTTCTTCTATAAAATCTGAGTCAATAGACCAGCTTCATAATCAATTTGCTGACATCGGTTTGTCATAGTGAAATATTGTGAAGAATAACTCCTTTGACTTCAGCTCCCAATGCTTAACAAAAATATTAGCCTTTGAAATACTCATTTGATCTTCAGCCAGTTTAAGAATGTAGAACTTGCCGGTTTGAGAATGTAGAACTGTGCCGGTTTAAGAATTGAACTTGATGGTTTATCATTGCCGGTTTACAAATATTGATGGCACCAGGTCATAAATGTAGTTAACATGAAGCTTGAAAATATACCTCTTATATGCCTATCACTTGTAGCCCCCAAGTCTTAAGAAGGTAGCATAGCAACAGCTTAAGACTTGCTTCAATATGAATATCACCATCTTGAAGAAATCCAGGTTGTTCATCAATCACTAGTCAGAATTGAGTATTCTACATATGTAACCCCCAAGTGCCGGGTTGTCATGCTTGCAGCAACCTGGGACCTGAAATTACCTTATTCTCATAAAAACTTCAACCAGTGTAGCCCCCAAGGGCCGGGTCATTATGCAATAATGAGCAGGGACTTTGTAAATATAATCTTGTAAACTTTGATCATCAACGTGTAGCCCCCAAGGGCCGGGTCAGTAAGATAATATTGAGCTGGGACTTTGATATATTCTTCAATGAAAATAAAATCATATGATGTAACCCCCACCATGGGGCTTGAATTCACGTCCACAAGGTTAAGAGCCTTATGCTTTACCAACTGAGCAGTGGACCCTTCAATGTAATGGATAAAAAGCTTTGTACCTTAAATTGTTGATAGAGGCAATTGGTAGCCCCCAAGGGCTGGCTCATTACCATGTGATGAGTCAGGTCTTCAATAAGGTGAGCAAAAAAATGACTTTGCATTAGCCCCCAAGTGTCATGGTGCATGCTTGCAGCGACATGAGACTTATGTATTTAATGTAATTTCAACTGAAATAATGTAGCCCCCAAGTGCCGGGTCGTAAGCCTGCAGCAACTCGGGACTATTCCTTCAATTGTAGAATAAATCATATCTATTGATAATATGATAGCCATTTGCGCTAAAGTGACTTTGAAAACCTTAATCATAATACTGGTTATTAATAACCATAATAAAAATCCAGCCATGTTGGCTATTTGAATAATATACATAATGATTTATAAGCGCATAATTCCAATGGCGCAATCCAAATATATACTGGCGACTTATAGTCCAAAGCCAGACCGGGTCAATAAACACCGGATTATAAGTAATTGTGTACTGACAACTTGTAGTTGAAAGTCAAGCCGGGTTAACAAACACCGGGTTAATTTGATGACTGATAGTCATGCCGGGTCAATCGACACCGGTTCAACATAAAATTTATCAAAAGAGAAAAATCTTGACAAAGGCAAATAAAACCGTGTAGTCGAGGCTTTTCAAGGGCTGCCAGTCCCAAATTCGAGGCTTTTCATGGGCTGCCAGGCCGCTGAGTTAAACCATTTGACAAAGCCTTTTAAAATGGGCCTCCAACTAACCAATCATCGTTTTATCTTTGACAAGTTCAGGGTCTGTATAAGAGTAACTTGTCAAACGTTCGGTGGGTCATGCCAGGATTACCTGGATAGGAGTGGCTTACTTGATGAAGGCAGGTTAACCCGGGGTTTTAGGTGAATACACCAGGCTTCCAAGCCATGGGTCGATACCCAATTACAAGGGTCCTTTCAAGCTCTTTGTTACTTTACACAAAGAGCCCCCAAGTAACTTTGTGAGTTGTGCTCAATGGATTCCTATCTTTGAGTTGTGCGTAGCAACAAGACTCTCTTTGGCCCCGTGGGTGTGAAGCTCCCAAGCTTTGTTGTGGCGTGATAGCCGGATTAATGGACAGGACTCCGCTTTGCAAGCAGAAGCCCCCATGTGATATATTTCTGAGTTGTGCTCGCCGGGTGCCTATGTTTGAGTTGTGGTGTGCAACAAACTCTCTTTGGCCCCTGATGATAATATTGTCTTGATAACCGCATCAAGAGGGTAGTAACACCATGTTCTCTTTGGTGAATACACCTATGTTTGAACAGGAAGCCCCCAAGTAATCATATGAAGATGAGCCCATAAGGCAGGACACCCATGTTTGAACCGCACGTCAGGGCAGCAGGTCCTCTTGGGCAACCTTCAACTTTTTGCAAGAGATAAATTCTTCTTGAACCGGTATTTTGAACAGGCTAGCGAGAGCTTCAAAGCTTTGTGGGAGATAACTTTCCCTTAAGTCGGATATTAAACCGGAATCCTCCTTTTTAAGTCGGAAATTTTCTGACGGCCTTTAAATTTGCACCAATATGGCGGTTTAGGGTCCTGCATTAGACAACCTTGCTAGCCGGAGTAATTGCTCTATTAAAGAAGGCAATATGTAATATAAAATATACTGGATGGATTTCACCTGATATATCATGCCAGGGGTTATCCACCGTGGAGTTGATGATCACCACAGTGAAGCTGAAATCAATCACGGCCGAGTCGACTGTAGGAGCAGGCAGATGATCTGGTCATGGTGTTGTAAGCCCGTGCGAACGAGCAAATTGCCCTCCGTATTGTAACCCAGCACAGATGCGTGAACCGGCCGTCTGTTCATCAGGTAATGTGACACGTAGGAGAACGCCGTTGTAGAACGTTGCCAGTGCGTGTTCCATACCCGCAGTATAACAATAATTTTGCCTGTATATAAAACACCAATAGGGCAGTGTAACGGTGCTCAGAGGAAAAATATACTGATAAAATATATAGGAGGGATAACACCTGATTTTGTTTTCGTCGGATAAACATAGATGCCGGTGCCATGTAATACTGAATAGTATATACACATTGAGCTCCGTTGATGCGATGTAGCATGACATCCATGTGCCCCTCCCTTTTTTTACATGGATACTGTAATCAAAAACATACCAGATGTCTGATGCGGCCCTTGTACCGTATCCCATGCTCTTTTATACGATGTCAAACCGGCGTAGCACTTGTACTTGTGGCAGTTACGCTACTAACACACGGGCCTGATGATGGTCCTTTGACTTTTCCAGTATCCAACAACAGAGCCTGTTTCTTGTTACTGGAAGAACCTGCGGGGCGCGCAGCGTAGTTGATTCTTGAGGGAACAAAGCCGCGGTGTTTTACAGTGTGATGGTGATCTGGCGCCGGTTCAACACAGAGAAAAACCCGGTGCGGCGCGGTGTTTCGACGAGGGCGGCCAGGAGGTAAATCCACTACGGCGACTCCGTGAGGTGGCCGGCGAAGGTGGAGACGGAGGTGCCGGACATCGCCAAAGGTAGAGACCGCGGCAGAGGGATGCCGGCGATTTGGCGGATTGAGGCTGTGGCGATTGGGCTCGATTGAAGCGCTGAGGGAGGCTGCTCAATCGGCAGAGGGCGCAACAGCTTCGAAGCAGAGTTCGTGCTTTGGAGATAGAATGGTGAACCGGCGTTGCGGAGGCGAAGTGGCTTGAAGCTGGCTCGAGGCGCAAGGCAACGACGGCAGTTAAACAGTGCGGGGCGGAACCGCGACCGCAGGCTGAACGAAGTGCAAAAAAACTGCGACTCAAGTGAAGACCGCGGCAGTTTGAGACTGTACCAGCGGAGGCGCTAAATGGAGGGCGGACGGCTCTTAGTGTAAGTGGCTCGGCGGTTGAGCTAGGTGGCCGGTCGTGGCCGCGGTAGCCGCAGCAATGGCTCGAGGCAGAGGTGAACCGGCAACGGCGATTTGGCAGAAGCACGGGTCGAGTCCTCAATGAACGAGGCGGCGATTTGAGGCCGCGAAGATGAGGTTGGACCGGGGGAGTCGCGTAGAGGCAGAACCCGCAGCAGCTCAAAGCGAGCGGTAACCATGGCGACTCAACGGAAGCATGGCCGGCTTGGAAGCGATGGGTCGCATGTCCGCGGTGGTGGCGACGTGACCGCATGGGCATGCTCGGGCAGTTTGACGCGTGGTGATGGAGGCGGCCAGACCGCGCGGCGACAACAGGTCAAGGCAGCGGTTCACGGGTTGCCTTCGGCCGGGGCGTTTCAACAGCAGCAACGTGGAGCGGCGGAGGGACAAACTGGCGGCGGTTTGAGTTAGGGGAGCAACTTAATCTGGCGCATGGACGGTGACTCACGGTGACAGGGCCGGTTCAATCCGGCGGTTTGGCGAGACTGGTTGGTATGGCCGCGACGAGCTCGGAGTTCCAGCAGCTATCTGTAGAAAGCGTTTTCAGGAGAGGCGGCCCCAGGTGCAGCGGAGGAGGCAAACCAGCAAACCCGTGGCTGTGGCGGCGACGGCAACTTGACGCAGTAGCTTAAGACCTGGGGAATAGCCCGATGGCAGCCGCAGCGGAGGCGAAGCTATAGCGGCAACCCGGCGGGGCCAACAGAGGCAACTTGAGGTTGCGACAGAGGAGGCCAAAGCGACTTTGGCGAGACGAGGCCGCGGCCATACAGTAGAGACGGGTGTTTTGGCAGTGCCCGGTGGCTCGAGACAGAGATTTAACCCGGAGCGGATGCGAAGGAAGACCACGACGCTTCAAGCAGCGGAGATGACTGGACCACGGCGGCAGCTCAAGATGCGGCTGCTGACCCGGCGACGGGGCGGCCAACGGCTCGACGTGACGGGGCTGTGACCGACTCGGAGGGCCGGCGCGGCGGGTCATAGAAAAAGTGACAGAAGTGGTGGAGCAGGTTCTCCTGGGTTGAATCGACTTAGCAATGGTGCAAGCCCGCTAACGGGTGGTTTGACCACAGAGGAGGGCGCGGCAGTGACTTGTGGTGGCCGGGCCGGCTCAACTTCACAGCGGCTCAATCTGGCAGTTTAGTACAGCCATAGGTATTAATTTGGATCGAGGGTGACTGGCGAGTCCATGTCCTTCTCCGGGCCATGGTTGTAGAATCCCAAAACAAGCTGTATTGACCGGATCTTCAGACAATTGATTTTCTCCATCTATTTCGTGCAGGTGCTAAGTACCTTCCTTGCATCAAGCGTTGGTAAATTTGGTGGTGACACCGTGGCGACTCGGCGAAGGCGTTGAAGAGGAGGACGCTACAGCAAGGTCGGCAGCTTTGGAGGCGGGCGGCAACTCACCATGTAAGATAAACCATAACAGTAGCTTTGATTGATTTCATGTTGACTACCCATGTTGGCTTGGCGACTTGTAGCAACAACCTATCGTGATTACACGCGAAATCCTGATGGTATGTTTCTCTATTTGCCTCTCGGGAACTGATCTGTCCGCGGGTTTGTTTTTTCTTCCAAGCTTACGATCACCTCGTATTTAGCCAGCGAAGCTTTATCCGATTCAGAC
Source organism: Triticum urartu (assembly GCF_003073215.2). Classification (NCBI taxonomy): domain Eukaryota; kingdom Viridiplantae; phylum Streptophyta; class Magnoliopsida; order Poales; family Poaceae; genus Triticum; species Triticum urartu. The sequence continues at coordinate 399,474,481 of NC_053025.1, read as the reverse complement.
CGGCGGTGATTTAATAATAGCGGCGGCTCGCGGTGGCAGCGGGCCCTTTTCTGGAAACCTGACGAAGCACCGGCGGATCATGGTCAACCAACTGGATCAATTCTGTTGATAAATATTTTCTGATCTTAATCAAAGCAGACGTAGATCCTTTTCAAAGCTGACTTTTCTTCATTTGAAATTTTGACAAGCTTCTCGAAACCATAATTAGGATCCCTCCAAGAACTCAACACCACCGTGCGCAGGCCCCACGGTGGGCGCCAACTATCATGGAATTGTCACGGCAGATGTCCTAGGGTGAGGACTTTAGTCGTGAGGCCAACGCATCTACGTGGTAGCTTGAGAGGGGTTGAGCGGAATCGAGAAACGCAACACAAGACAGGGATTTAGACAGCTTCGGGCCCCGGGAAACATCATCCGGTAATAACCCTACATGCTGTTTGAGGCTAGGTCTCATTATCATCACGAGGGAGTCGCCGTAAACCGGCTCTCCTCTTTGTATCTAGCCCTAAAATTCTTTCTTCTTCCTTCTCCCCTTTGAGGAGCCCTGCCCCTCCTTATATATGTTGAAGGGGCGGGTTTCATGTGGAGTCCAACTCGGACTTTAACTTAAACTATTTTGACTTCCCTTCCTGGGCTTCTTAATGTCTGCCGGTTTAACATTGTTCTGCCGGTTTAGCATTGTCTGTCGGTTTAACATTGTCTGCCGGGTTAACACCAGCCAGTTTACCGTCTGTCTTAGCCATCTGTCTTGACTCTCTATCATAACTCTCTGTCGGTTTACCATCCGCCGGTTTACCAAGTCCCAGCCGGTTTACAACTCCAGCCGGGTCATACCGCGGGGTATATCCCCGACACCCCCAAAGAAGGCAATGGCGACGAGACAGCGGAGGATGACCCTTCCAAGAAGCAACCCAAGCGCCGACGTCAGCGGCGCCACTCTAAGTCCCGCCATAGAAAAAGTAGTGATACTGGCACAAGAGACAATAACACTCTGGATAGTGCCGAAGACAACAATCCCCTCCATCACGATTTAGAGTGGGAGGGTGAACAAGCTAGCCCTCCAGAGCGGGCAGCAGATGGAGAATCAGAGGAGGACAATTACATGCCTCTCTTCGAAGACGAGGCGAGCCTCGGCGATGAAGAATTCATCATGCCTGAGGATCCCATCGAGCAGGAGCGCTTCAAGCGCTGGCTTATAGCCACAGCAAATAGCTTGAAGAAAAAGCAACAACAGCTTCGAGCTGATTAGGAGTTGCTAGCGGATAGATGGACCAAAGTCCTTGCAACCGAGGAATACGAACTCGAGCGCCCAACCAAGAGTTATCCAAAGCGCAGGTTTATACCTCACCTCGAGGAGGAAGCATTGAAACCCACATCACCAGCGTATGATGCGGCTGACGGGCCACCTCGTGGCCGAGACAGAGAGGCATTTCAGCCTGAAGTCCAGCCCGCACCCCGCCGCCAATCAAACAAAAATACCAAGGCCTGGGGCAACACGCGGGACCTGCGAGACGTATTGGAAAACAAGGCAAAACATGCAAGATCGATCTACGGATCACGGGGGCATGCACCAACACACGACGATGACCGTTTACGCTGGATACACTAAAAGTAAATCCGGTCGGGCCAAATACAGCAGACAAGACTCATATGAACTGCATCGTGATATAGCCCGCCACAGAGGCGCCGCACACCCCCTATGCTTCACTGATGAAGTTATGGATCACGAATTCCCGGAGGGTTTTAAACCTATAAATATCGAATCGTATGATGGTAAAACAGATCCCATTGTATGGATTGAGGATTTCCTCCTCCACATTCACATGGCTCGCGGTGATGATCTGCATGCCATCAAGTACCTCCCACTAAAACTTAAAGGACCACTCGGCATTGGCTGAATAGCTTGCCAGCAGACTCCGTTGGCAATTGGGAGGATTTGGAAGATGCATTGCTTGACAACTTCCAGGGCACTTATGTGCGACCACCAGATGCTGATGACTTGAGACATACAACTCAGCAGCCAGGGGAATCGGCCAGGCAATTCTGGACACGGTTCCTAACTAAGAAAAACCAAATTGTCGACTGTCCGGACGCAGAGGCCTTAGCGGCATTCAAGCTTAACATCCATGACGAGTGCCTCGCACGGCACCTCGGCCAGGAGAAGCCGAAGTCTATGGCAGCCCTCACGACACTCATGACCCGCTTTTGCGCGGGCGAGGATAGCTGGCCGGCTCACAGCAACAACACATCGAGGAATCCGAACACTTCGGATACTAAAGATGCCAACGGCAGACCACGTCGTAACAGACACAACCGCCGCAACAACGGAGATAACACCGATGATACGGCAGTCAATGCCGGATTCAGAGGATCTAGATCCAGTCAGCGGAAAAAGCCATTCAAAAGAAGTACTCCGGGCCCGTCCAGTTTGGATCGCATACTTGATCGCTCGTGTCAAATCCATGACACCCCCGATAAGCTAGCCAGTCACACCAACAGAGAATGCTGGGTGTTCAAGCAGGCCGGCAAGTTGAATGCCGAAAACAAGGACAAGGGGCTGCACAATGATGATGAGGAGGAGCCCCGACCGCCGAACACCGGAGTACAGAAGAGGTTTGAAAGTGCTAGTGATCGACTAGAGGGGGTGAACAGGCGATTTTTATGAAAGTCATCAAAACATGGAAGTTTCGAAGACAAATGATAGAAATAAACCTATTATCATGTAGCGGAAGGTAGACTACACTAAGCAAGCAATAGTCAAGTATTCAATGAAGTGAAAGCACAACGACTAATAGCAGCTAGGCAGTATAGATCAGGTAGGAAGATAGTGTGAAGCCAATCAGAACAAGCGGTCACTCAGTGAAGACAAAGGATAATGCAATCATACAATGACTTCACTAGAGCCAACAGTAAGTAAAGGAATGGGAAGGATGAAACCAGTGACTCGTTGAAGACAATGATTTGTTGGACTAGTTCCAGTTGCTGTGACAACTGTACGTCTGGTTAGGGAGGCTGAGATTCAACTCAGAAGACCGTGTCTTCACCTTATTCCCCTTGAGCTAAGGACACCCAGTCCTCGCCCAATCACTCTAGTAAGTCTTCAAGGTAGACTTCCAAATCTTCACAGACTTCGTTCATCGGCAATCCACAATGATTCTTGGATGCTCAGAACACGATGCCTAACCGGCTGGAGGATTCACAGTCCTCAAGTGTAATAAGTCTTCATATCACACAGACGGGAAGACTTAAGAGATGCCTAACACTCTTTGGCTCTGGGTGTTTAGGACTTTATCCTCGCAAGGAATTCTCTCTCAAAGGCTTCGAGGTGGGTTGCTCTCAAACGACAAAAGCCGTACACTAACTCTGAGCAGCCAACCATTTATGGTTGTAGGGGGTGGGCTATTTATAGCCACTACGCAACCCGGCCTGATTTGTCCGAAATGACCCTGGGTCACTAAGGAACTGACATGTGTTCCAACGGTCAGATTTCAAACACACACGGCAACTTTACTTGGGCTACAAGCAAAGCTGACTTATCCAGCTATGGATAAGATTTGCTCTCATTGTCTTCGCTCGAAGACATAGGATTTTGGTTAAGCATCACTTCAGTCATTCTGACTGGTTCTCTTGGACCCCACTTAACAGTACGGTGGTTCCTATGACTCACCAAAGAACAAAAAGAACGACGAAACAACTAAGTGTTCGCGCTCCATAGTCTTCACATGATGTCTTCTCTTGTCATAGTCTTCAATGTGGATGTCTTCACATCCCACCTTTGACTTCAATGTCTTCATACATTTTTAGGGGTCATCTCTGGTAGGAAAACCGAATCAATGAGGGACTACTACCTATGTTATCCTGGAATTCTCACAAAAACATTAGTCCCGCAACCAGGTTTGTCGTCAATACTCCAAAACCAGCTAGGGGTGGCACTAGATGCACTTACAATCTCCCCCTTTTTGATGATTGATGACAAACCGGTTGAAGTTTTCAACGGGGAATAAAATATGTGAAATTGTAAAGGATATGGTATTGTCTTCATAAGTTGCAAAGGCTCCCCCTGAAAATGTGCATATAAGTAATTTGCTCTTGGGATGCAAATGCACATGGCAGGTTGTACTTGTGGAGATCCTCTTCAACCTATGATGACAATTCATCATGCATGATATGATGTAACGAAGATAATTACATGCATAATGGAAAGTGGACGTCTGCAAAATGATCTAAGTGCGGAATTTATCATCGCATCACAGAATAGCAAATAAGTAGCAGACGACCATCGAGTTTAAGTGTTACAACTCAAAGAACCAAATGTATCGAAAACGAGAGTTGTAAGCACTTGGCAAAAGTATCAAAAAGTAAAGCAACCACCCATATGGACCCGCTTGAAGACTATCAACTCATATGCTTCTCCCCCTTTTGTCAGTAAGGACCAAAAAGGTTTGAAGACATAGAGCGCCTACTCGTTCCCATGAGGTGCAGGTGAGGCAGCAGGGTCGTCGTTGAGGTCCGGTGGTGCAGAAGAACTTGGTGAAGTGTTGACACGCACTGAAGTTGGAGGAGGTGAAGTTGCATCATCTTGGTCATCGATGACTCTGGCATTCACTGTCGCAGCTGAGGACGAGTAGTCAAATTCTTCAAGTGAGGGAGTCTGACGCAAGTGAGCATTTCTGGGAGGAGTTGAGTCAAACTTGAACCGTTCAGTAAAGCCATCGTCTTGCAGATCAGCTTCAGCACTAAGTAAGGTCAAACACTTCCATGACCTCTGACAGGTTTCATGAGTGACAAAGGCATTCTTGGTGGCAAGATTGCGAATGCAGTTAACATCCACCAAGAGGCTTTGCATCTGACGCTTAAGCCAGTCGTGATGTTTGTCCTGTTTCTGATGCAGCGCGACGAGAAGCTCTCGGTCATTTAGAACACGAGATCGCCTTCGTGGCCTTTGCGCAATGGTGCTACCAGTGGTGTCAGTTTGAGCGCGAGGGGCACGTGTGTTACCAGCAAGAGGATAAACACGAGAAACTGCTGGAACTCCTTCAATAGGCTGGGTGAAGCTTTGGGATCAACATTGTGAAGATAAATGGGATCCTTAGCCGGCTCTGGGTAAATAGCTTCAACTGACGGATCAACCTCTGGCAAGAATATGAGATGATTGCGCGCAGATGGCTGATAGTTGATGGCTGAGTGGCGCTTGATAAGACGCATGACCCATGGAGCATAGAATTTCAACCCAAAAATGTTGGAGCCAGATGCAGCCAACTGCCTGATGAAGAAGTCTTGAGCATTGACGCTGATGCCATTGAAGATATAGAAAACCAAAGTCTTCATTGCTCCTTCAAGCTTCGCTGCATATGAATGTCCTTTGACAGGCCATAGAGTCTTCCTGGTAATATGGTAAATGGTGCGAGGCAGGTACTCTAGGTATTGAACAAAGAACTCAGATGGGTATTCAGTGTCGTGAGGCAGAGGCTTCATCATGCTCGGCATTTGACTCATGTTGGGTTCTGGCTTCTGAAAGATGCTTTCCAAGGCATTTTGGTGTTGTTGACAACCTGGTTCATAGTATTCACCAGGAGTGGGCAGGCCTGTGAGCTCAATGATATCAAGAGCTTTAGCTTCATGATGGACATTGCCTGTCATCCACTCAAGGACCCAAGTCTTTGGATCCCTGTTGTAGCCTCGAATGTGAAGAGTTGCATAGAACTGTAGTAGAAGCTCTTCATTCCAATGTTCCTTATTTGTGACAAACTGCAACAGTCCAGCATCTCTGAAGCAATCCAACGCTTCTTCAAGGCAGGGCAGGCCAGCTATAGCTTCAGAGTCGAGGCGCATATGTGGAAATGTGCACTCTTGATTGTATAGGACGCAGGAATAGTAGTTGCGATGCTGATAGCTCCAGAACCGATCTGATGAAATGCGAGGTCTGGTATAAGGGTTCTTGGAGCTGTTGAAGAAGGTGTTATGTGCCACGAAGCCATTCACATTGAAGACCCCGGGTGAAGTGGCAGTGCCTGGAAATCATGGAAGTCTTGGCTTGGGCTTTTGGACTTGAGGTCTGTGCTCGACATGATACTCAAATTGTGGACCCGCAGCAGGTGGAGGAACCAGAACAGGCCAGCGGACCATAACAGGCTGACCACGATCAAATGCCAGCTCAATTGTATGAGGTCTTGGAGGGGAACAGGAGCATTGGCATTGTCTTCATGGGCTTCAGGGGCCACATTGGTTTCAGGTGCTTGTACCTCAGGTGCTTCAGCATTGACTTCGGGTGCTGCAGTGGCTTCAGATGCTTGGACTTCTGGCACCGCAGTAGCTTCAGGCACCGTATTAGCTTCAGCCATGACGACGTCATTGGCTTCAGCGGTGATGTTGGTGGACGCCTCAGGGTTGTTAACCTCCACTTCAGGAGCTGGAGGGTCGGACACGTTCTCCTCGAGAACAACATCTTGGTGGGACGGGGGTGTAGCAACTCTTGCAACTCTTGGTGCTTCTTCTTCATCGGCTGATGCAGCCGGAATATCTTCAGCCATTTTGGCTTTGGATTCAGACATGTGCATAGTGGGAGTGACTTGGGGCCTTGGTCCTTTGCGAAGCCTGCGTAATGCTAGCGACGCTTGTGGAGATGGAGTGTGTTGGGCCTCAAAGTCATCGTTATCTTACACTGGTGGGGTAGCTTGCAGTTGTGGGTGATCAGCCCACGATACATCCTGAGCAGTTGGCGTCAGAGGACGACCAATGCTGATGAGTTCGCTATGCGTGAGCACAAGCGATGATACCAATTGGTGCTCGATTTGAGGAAGGACTTCATCATCATCTTCAACATTGTCATGAGGACCAATGTCTTCAGCTACGGTGGGGTCAACAGCTGGATTGTCTTCAGCTTCAGGAGCCTTTGGAGAAGTAGACTCATGAATTATCACTTGGAATTCTTGATTTTAAGACGCAGGACGAGCCACTGAGATTGGTTCGACCTCAAGGGGCTCTGTGGGAGCAGCCCGATCTCTCTTCTTGGTTTTGCATTTCTTAGTTGGAGGAGCATCATCAGTAGTGCCCTTGGTTTCAGCTTCAGCAGCCCTTGTTTTCTTCAGTTCTGAAGCCACTTTGGGGACCTTAGGCTTCGAGCCTGTCATACTAGCTGGGAAGACAATTGGGTGTACTTCCTACCTTGGTGCTTCGGGTTCTACCACAGATGGCTTCTTCTTCTTCTTGGCCGCCATTTTGGGTCGATTCCTGGTCGCCCCAAGGCCTTGCGCTTTTCAGCCTCATTGTATCCTTGGACACATTTAGCAGCAAGATCCTTCATGCGCTCACGAGAACCTTTGGCTTCTTCGCGTTTGGTTCGGAATGCTTCCTTAAGCTCATGCATCATGGTCTGGAAGTTCTGAATGTCCTCAACATTGAGCTTGGCCATGTGCTTCTTGAACTGAGCCTTTTCATAATCTATCTTATGCTTCAGTTCAACGATCTTCTAAGCTAGAGCCAGCTCAGCAGCAATGGCTCCGTGGAAGGCGACGCTTAGGCCAATGGGAAGCTGAAGATCATCAAAGCTGACATTTGGGCTATCAAACCACTCATCAATGAATGGGTTGATGATTTCAACATCAAAGAGAGGAAGGTCATTGAAGATTTCTGCCTCTTGCTTGCTCTTGATCAACTGCTCAAGAGCATCATCGCCAAGATCGTCGTTGGACAGATCAATGGCGTGATTGCGCAGAATAGCAGCAGCGGACAGTGCTTGGCTAGTGGGTTGCAAGGGCATCTTCTCTTTGGAGGGCTTGGAGATGCGTGACAAGTCTTCAGACTGCACACTGAGTTCAGGAGGTGCAGTGGCCAGAGGCTTCGCCCGTGAGACCTTTGGTGTAGGGGCAGGCTTTGAAGCTTTAGGCTTTTTCAGCTTCTTTGGCTTCGGTGGTGCAGGCACTTCATCAGATTCAGCATCGTCTGCAGGTTGATCCACGACTGCCCCTTGAACCATAATATCAGTGATGAGACCTTCCAGGTTGTAGAAGGGCCCAACAAGATTGGGTTCAGCTTCGCGTGAGCCATCGGCACAAGGAGCAGAGGGACCTGGGTTGAAGTCTAAGCCTCACGACTTCTTGTTTTCTTTGGCCGAGTTCCTGGCAAACTAAAGGTTGCGCCTGAACAGTTTGTCGTCACGACACCATAGCAGTGATGATGGGTCCGCATCTGCAGGCTGTGGTCCACAGACCATACAAGAATAGAAGCCTTGTTCAACGGCTTCAGCTCTGGACCTGGGTTGAAGATTTTTTTATGGGATGTCTCCCCACGGTCGCTTGATGGCATTCTTCTCAGGATACTCCTGGTTCACGAACCTGTACTTGAACCACCGTTCTGCCCAATATCTTCGAATCCATTGAATTCGAGTTTTTCGCTGATTGTAGTCCTCCTCCAGATCTGTCTTGTATAGCTCATAGAGGTCAGGAGGCAAATCTCTTGAGGTGTTTCCATGACGCTGTCTGCCATCCTTCATTGCAGATTTTTCTAGTGCCATGAAGTTTAAACTAAAAGGCTTCAACACTGTCAAAGTCTTCCATCTACTGGTCAGACAGGAACTGGCTTCAGGAGAATTTATATGATGCTGTAAGAATTCTGCAAATGAATGCAGACTATGAGAACCAAGGGATTCTCCCATGGACTTGTACCTGTGACAGCATTAAGGTGCGAGGGAAGGGGAAGAGGTCATATGCATTCTCAGAAGATTTTGAAGATAAATCAGTTTAGAAGACATTGACCTCATAGTGCGAAGACATTCACTCATAGATAGAGAGTTGGTTCCAGATTTGTACGAATCCATGAGTAAGTACAAGTGAGGAATCTAACTACTTTGTGAAGCATAAGTGAACATACTAGGCATATTATGAGATGCGGTATGAAATAGATTCAACTTGTGTGAATAGAAACTATTTGTGGTAGAAAATGATGAATCTATAGGATCAAAGGGGCCGTAAAAAGGAGGTTTTATTTACCACACGAAGAACTGCTAGACGGAGTGGAAGAGGAGGCCGAGCAGTTCGAATCTTCCGTGCCCTAACTTGGCGATGGAGGACACCTACGGCGATGGCGGAGAAGACGATGTCTGCGGTCGGCGTGAAGACGGCGTCGGTGAGGTCGCGGCAGCGAAGCGCTTTGTCGCCAGCGTCATCGAGGGCTAGCGGTGGCGCTAGGGTTTGTGCGAGAGTGGAAGAAAGGATAATGACTGTGGTGAGGCGTGTATATATAGGGACAGGGATGGCATAGTGTTATTACACAGGTGCCCCTGGCGGTTCACATCTGAAGGACATGTGGCTACCATGCAACACATCGGAGGTTGTTCCACGTTCCCATGCACGCCTGGATTGTCGGGTGTTCGTTCCCACTTCTCCGGGTTTTAGGTGAAAGGATTTAGCATTGAAAACGGATTAATGTTTGTCTCTGTGTCTTCTGCTGACAAGGATGCAGAGAAGACATTTTGATAGTGTCAATAGAATGCATATGATTTGGATAGATAGACTTAGGAAAGAAGCATAGAGGGGTTAGGGTCCGACCACATTCACTTAGTTCAAAAGATTTAGTAAGAAGCCATAGCTATAAGTGAATGCTGTAGAGGACAGAAACCAAATCAGTATGTTGAAGATAAACATGAGGACATTTTAACATTGAAGACAAACAAAATGCGAAGACTTTGCAAATGTAACGCCATGAGAAAAATACTTCAAAGGGAAAAAATTTGGTGGTGGCGTTACCCACCGTATTGGAAATATTAGACCCAGACACAACGCACAATTATCGTGGCGCTCCGAAGTCAAATTCCATGTTAATATATTCACACTCAGAATGTAAGTCTTCATTGATTGAAGATATACTTTACTTCGTGTGTTGCACATCTAAGTCATCAACATGCTTAAGTGTTAGGATGTGTGCCTGATCACAGGACATTTGAGGATTCCAAGATATTTAGCTCACACCGTAACTTGCAAAACCTCTTCTCATCCAAGGGCTTGGTGAAGATATCTGCTAATTGCTCTTCAGTGTTGACGTGTATGATATCAATATCTTCCTTCATAACATGATCTCTGAGAAAGTGATGACGAATTTCAATGTGCTTCGTCTTCGAGTGCTGAACTGGGTTGTTGGCAATCTTGATGGTGCTTTCGTTGTCGCAGTAGAGTGGCACTTGCTTCAGATGAATGCCATAGTCTTTGAGTGTTTGCTTCATCCATAGAAGCTGAGCACAGCAAGATCCAGCAGCAATGTATTCAGATTCAGCAGTGGAGAGAGATACACAGTTCTGCTTCTTTAAAGACCAACATACAAGTGATCGTCCCACAAAATGACATGTGCCTGATGTAGACTTGCGATCCACCTTGTCACCAACATAATCAGCATCCGAGAATCCAACTAGATCAAACTCTGAGCCCTTTGGATACCATAATCCTAGTGTTGGGGTGTGAGCCAAATATCTAAGAATTCGCTTCACGGCTAAGTGATGCGATTCCTTTGGTGCCGCTTGGAACCGGGCACACATGCAAACACTAAGCATGATATCTGGCCTAGATGCACATAAATAAAGCAACGAACCAATAATGGAGTGGTATACCTTTTGATCGAACTCTTTACCATTGTTGTCGGGACCTAGATGGTGTTTGGCTGGCATTGGCGTCATGTAGCCTTTATAGTCTTGCATTCCAAATTTCTTCAGGAAATCTTTGAGGTATTTCTCTTGAGATATGAAGATGCTGTTGCGTTGCTGACGTATTTGAAGACCAAGGAAGAACTTCAGCTCACCCATCATGGACATCTGATATTGCTCTTGCATCATATATCCAAACTCTTCACTGTATTTCTGATTAGTGCAGTTGAAGATAATGTCATCCACATATATTTGGCACACAAACAGTTCACCATCATATGTCTTCGTGAAGAGAGTGGGATCCAGGGAACCAGGTTTGAAGCCTTTGCTCTTCAGGAAGTCTTTGAGTGTGTCATACCAAGACCGAGGGGCTTGTTTGAGCCCATACAGTGCCTTGTTGAGCTTGTACACCATGTCAGGATGTTTTGGATCTTCAAAGCCAGGCGGTTGTGCAACATACACTTCTTCTTCAATCTTGCCATTGAGAAAAGCTCTCTTCACATCCATTTGATACAGAAGGATGGTATGATGATTTGCATAGGCCAGCAGTATGCGTATAGCTTCAAGCCTAGCCACAGGAGCAAATGTTTCGTTGAAGTCAATCCCTTCAACTTGAGTATATCCTTGAGCAACGAGATGAGCTTTGTTTCTGACAACTTGACCATGCTCATCTTGCTTGTTGAGATATATCTATTTAGTGCCTATTATATTGTGCTTACGAGGATCAGGACACTTAACCAGTTCCCATACATTATTCAGCTCAAACTGTTGAAGCTCTTCTTGCATAGCTTGAATCCATTCAGGTTCCATAAAGGCTTCATCAACTTTCTTGGGTTCAGATATCGAGATGAATGCGAAGTGCCCACAGAAGTTTGCTAGCTGTGTTGCCCTTGAACGAGTGAGTGGACCTGGTGCATTGATGCTATCAATTATCCTCTCAATCTGTACTTCATTTGCAACACGAGGATGAACAGGACGAAGATTTTGCTCTTGCTGATCATTGTCATCGTTAGAAGGATTGTCTTCAGGCTGAGCATTGTCTTCAGGTTGATCAGGTGCAGAGATGATAAGTTCCTCTTCAGGCTGAGCTTCAGATGGTATGATTTCTCCAGTTCCCATAAGTTTGATTGATTCACCGGATGGAACTTCATCTAGCACATTTGGCAGGTGCTCTCTTTGCGAGCCGTTAGTCTCATCGAACCGCACATCCACAGTTTCAACCACTTTATAGTGAAAGAGGTTGAAGACTCTGTAGGAGTGCGAATCCTTTCCATATCCAAGCATAAAACCTTCATGTGCTTTCAGTGAAAATTTTGAAGTGTGATGTTGATCCTTGATCCAGCACCTGGCACCAAATACTCTGAAGTAACTGACATTTGGCTTCTTGCCAGTAAGGAGCTCATAGGATGTCTTGTTCAGAAGCTTGTGAAGGTAAACACGGTTGATGATATGGCATGCAATATCAATGGCTTCAGGCCAAAACTTTTTTGGAGTCTTGTATTCATCAAGCATCGTCCGGGCCATCTCAATAAGTGTTCTGTTCTTGCGTTCCACGATGCCATTCTACTGCGGCGTGTACGGAGCTGAGAATTCATGTGTGCTGCCCAAAGTATCAAGATAAGTGTCTAGGCCAGTGTTCTTGAATTCAGTGCCATTGTCACTTCTGATGTGCTTGATCTTGACGCCATAGTTGTTCGTGGCTCAATTGGCAAAGCGTCTAAAGACATCCTGCACTTCAGTCTTGTAGAGGATTATATGCACCCAAGTATATCTTGAATAATCATCAACAATGACAAAGCCATAGAGACAAGCAGTAGTAGTAAGAGTTGAGTAATGAGTGGGACCGAAAAGGTCCATGTGGAGCAATTCGAAGGGTTGAGTCATTGTCATGATTGTCTTCGAGGGATGCTTGGCCCTCGTCATCTTTCCTGCTTCACAGGCACCGCATAAGTGATCCTTCTTGAACTTGACGCCCTCGATGCCTATGACATGCTTCTTCCTTGCAAGAGTGTGCAGGTTCCTCATGCCAGCATGCCCTAGCCTCCGATGCCAGAGCCAGCATTCAGAAGCATTTGCTAGAAGACATACGGCAAGTTGTGGTCCTGCTGAGAAATCTACCACGTACAAATCATCTTTCCGATACCCTTCAAAGACTAGAGACTTGTCAGATTCCATTAGAACAAGGTAACGATATTTTCCAAATATCACGATCATGTTTAAATCACAAAGCATTGAGACAGACATTAAGTTGAAACCAAGGGATTCAACAAGCATTACTTTATCCATGTGTTGATCCCTTGAGATTGCAACTCTACCTAGACCCAATACCTTGCTTTTACCAGTGTCATCAAATGTGATGTGACTTTTGTCAGATGAACGTAAAGTTGAGTCCATGAGAAGACTTCGCTTGCCAGTCATGTGATTAGTACACCCACTATCAATAATCCATTCAGAAGCAGCTGGTGTCGTACCCTACAGTGTAGTTAGGGGGATAGGCTTCACGAAGAGAATTGTGAAGCATAAACATTTGACGAGCAAGTGGATTATGAAAGCTTAGATCGAGGTTAGGACTGATAGGGCAAGTAGCAAGCGACTCAGGAACAAAATACATAATAAGACCATTTGGGCATTTGATCTTGCGCCCTACAAGATGTTTAAGGTCCCCAGCAATAGCTTCAGACAAATTTGATTCTCGGCTGGAGACCTCTCCCTGCAAGAGAGAGTTAAGCTTTCTTAGCCACCCGCATTTTCAAGGGTGGCTTCGAAGCAATGAGTCTAAGTGCAGCATCTGAGAACTTTGGCTTTGGAGCCCTAGCAAAAAGTCTTGCAAGTGGACAATAGTACTCACAAGAATAAGCAGCGTAGTTCTTGGTCTTATGGACATGGCGGTTTGATGAAATGCGCTCATATTCATAGGCCTGAATATGGCTTCCCTGCAAAACATTTGCATTAGTGCGACTCAGGTGAGTCCTTTGTCTGTATGAAGCCTTTGGACCATATGAAGCCTGTGGTCTGGGGTTTGTCTTCTTCACTTGTGGTGTCATGACGACATTCAAAGGAAGATTCTCCAACAACCTTTTCGGCACCCAGACTTTCTTCATAGGTGGTCCATTCCTGCAGTTAGTACCAATATACCTGGCAAACACTTCACCATTCTGATTCTTAAACAGTTTATAGTTTGCATCAAAGGATTCATCAATAACAATGGGATTAGCACAATTGAAGCCTGACAGGGTGGATGGATCCACTGAGGGTTCCTTTGCAGCAACCGATGTGGTTTTGGGGTACTGCTCAGGTTTCCAGTAAGAGCCATCAGCATTCATTTTCCTTTCGAACCCAAGACCCTCTTTCCTAGGGTTTCGGTTCAGGATCTGCCTTTTGAGAACATCACATAGTGTCTGATGCCCTTTGAGACTTTTGTACATCCCTGTTTCAAGCAATGTCTTCAACCTTGCATTTTCATCAGCAATAGTAGTGGTATCCTCAGCAGAGGGGTTAGTTACCACATCAACAGTTGAAGATATTGCAATAGTAGCAGTAGTAGAACACCCAGCAACAGAAGTAGCGTTGTCATGCTCAATGCATTTAAGACATGGTGGTTCAAATCCTTCTTGAGCGGAACTGATCTGTTTGTCGCGAAGTGACTCATTTTCCTTTTGAAGATCTTCATGAGCCGCTCTAAATTTCTCAAGATCTTGCTTCCTTTGAAGATAATCATAGGAAAGCTTTTCATGAGTTGTTGAGAGCGCTTCATGATGACTTTCAAGTTCCTCATACTTAACATGAAGATTTTTTATGTCTTCAATTAAGGACTGAGATCGAGTCATTTCAGCGTCTAACAGGTCATCACTTTTGTCTAATAGTTTTTGAATATGTTCCATAGCTTTTTGTTGTTCAGTTGCAATTTTAGCAAGTGTTTTGTAGCTGGGTTTGGAACCACAATCAGAGTCATCTTCACTGGATGTTTGATAGTGAGTAGTGCGTGTGTTTACCTTGGCACCGCGTGCCATGAAGCAGTAGGTGGGAGCGGAGTAGTCCTTGTCATTTGCATCGGTGTCGGTGATGAAGTCATTGTCTTCAGTGTTGAAGATGGACTTGGCAACATATGATGTAGCCAGACTTGCAATGCCAGAATCGGACTCCTCCTCAGACTACACCTCCGCCTCCTCAGAAGCGAACTCCTCCTCTGAGTCCATTTCCTTGCCAACAAATGCACGAGCCTTGCCAGATGAGCTCTTCTTGTGTGATGAAGACTTTGAGGAAGACTTGGAAGAAGACTTTGACTATTTCTTCTTCTTCTTGTCGTCAGAATCATACTCCTTGCTCTTCTTCTTGTTCTTGTTCTCATTGTCCCACTGCGGACACTCAGAGATGTAGTGTCCATGTTTCTTGCACTTGTGGCATGTTCTCTTCTTGTAGTCATGAGCAGAAGCTTCATCATTCCTTGAGCTTGATCGTGAAGACTTTCTGAAGCTTTTCTTCTTGGTGAGTTTTTGGAACTTCTTCACAAGCATAGCAAGCTCCTTTCCAATGTCTTCAGGATCATCACAACTGCTGTCAGATTCTTCTTCAGATGAGGAGACAGCTTTTGCCTTCAAGGCACGAGTTCGCCCATAGTTGGGACCGTAGATGTCTCTTTTCTCAAAGAGCTGAAACTCATGTGTGTTGAGCCTCTCAAGTATGTCAGACGGATCGAGTGTCTTGAAGTCAGGACGTTCTTGAATCATCAGGTCTAGGGTGTCAAACGAGCTGTCAAGTGATCTCAGGAGTGTCTTGACGACTTCATGCTTAGTGATCTCAGTAGCGCCGAGGGCTTGAAGCTCATTTGTGATGTCAATGAGTCGATCAAACATGAGCTGGACATTCTCATTGTCATTTCTCTTGAAGCGGTTGAAGAGGTTGCGAAGGACACTGATTCTCTGATCTCTCTGGGTTGAGACGCCTTCGTTGACCTTGGAGAGCCAGTCCCAGACTAGCTTGGATGTTTCCAAAGCACTCACACGGCCATACTGTCCTTTGGTCAGATGACCACAGATGATGTTCTTGGCAATGGAGTCCAGTTGAATGAACTTCTTGACATCAGCAGCGGTGACACCTTCACTAGCCTTGGGAACTCCATTCTTGACGACATACCATAGGTCGACATCAATGGCTTCAAGATGCATGTGCATCTTATTCTTCCAGTAGGGATATTCAGTCCCATCGAAGACTGGGCACGCAGCGGAGACTTTGATTATCCCTGCAGTCGACATAGCTAAAACTCCAGGTGGTTAAACCGAATCACACAGAACAAGGGATTACCTTGCTCTGATACCAATTGAAAGTGCTAGTGATCGACTAGAGGGGGGTGAATAGGCGATTTTTATGGAAGTCATCAAAACATGGAAGTTTCGAAGACAAACGATAGAAATAAACCTATTATCTTGCAGCGGAAGGTAGACTACACTAAGCAAGCCATAGTCAAGTATTCAATGAAGTGAAAGCACAACGACTAATAGCAGCTAGGCAGTATAGATCAGGTAGGAAGATAGTGTGAAGCCAATTAGAACAAGCGGTCACTCAGTGAAGACAAAGGATAATGCAATCATACAATGACTTCACTAGAGCCAACAGTAAGTAAAGGAATGGGGAGGATGAAACCAGTGACTCGTTGAAGACAATGATTTGTTGGACCAGTTCCAGTTGCTGTGACAACTGTATGTCTGGTTAGGGAGGCTGGGATTCAACTCAGAAGACCGTGTCTTCACCTTATTCCCCTTGAGAAAAAGACACTCAGTCCTCGCCCAATCACTCTGGTAAGTCTTCAAGGTAGACTTCCAAACCTTCACAGACTTCATTCACCGGCAATCCACAATGACTCTTGGATGCTCAGAACGCGACGCCTAACCGGCTGGAGGATTCACAGTCCTCAAGTGTAATAAGTCTTCAGATCACACAGACAGGAAGACTTAAGTGATGCCTAACACTCTTTGGCTCTGGGTGTTTAGGGATTTATCCTCGCAAGGAATTCTCTCTCAAAGGCTTTGAGGTGGGTTGCTCTCAAACGACAAAAGCCGTACACTAACTCTAAGCAGCCAACCATTTATGGTTGTAGGGGGTGGGCTATTTATAGCCACTAGGCAACCCGACCTGATTTGTCCGAAATGACCCTGGGTCACTAAGGAACTGACACATGTTCCAACGGTCAGATTTCAAACACACACGGCAACTTTACTTGGGCTACAAGAAAAGCTGACTTATCCAGCTCTGGATAAGATTTGCTCTCATTGTCTTCACTCGAAGACATAGGATTTTGGTTAAGCATCACTTCAGTCATTCTGACTGGTTCTCTTGGACCCCACTTAAAAGTACGGTGGTTCCTATGACTCAACAAAGAAGAAAAAGAACAACGAAACAACTAAGTCTTCGTGCTCCATAGTCTTCACATGTTGTCTTCTATTTTCATAGTCTTCAATGTGGATGTCTTCACATCCCACCTTTGACTTCAATGTCTTCATACATTTTTAGGGGTCATCTCTGGTAGGAAAACCGAATCAATGAGGGACTTCTACCTGTGGTATCCTGCAATTCTCACAAACACGTTAGTCCCTCAACCAGGTTTGTCGTCAATACTCCAAAACCAACTAGGGGTGGCAGTAGATGCACTTACAAGGTTCCCCCACAAGTGAAGATGGTGAACATGATATACGCAACCCACATTCCCAAGAGGGAACGGAAGCGTGCACTATGGGACGTCTATGCGATAGAGCCCGCCGCCCCAAAGTTCAACCCATGGTCCTCTTGTCCGATCACCTTCGATCGCAGGGACCACCCCACTATTATCCGTCATGGCGGATCCACCGCATTAGTCCTAGACCCCATCATCGACGGATTTCACCTCACTCGAGTCCTTATGGACGGTGGCAGCAGCCTGAACCTGCTCTATCAGGATACAGTGCGCAAAATGGGTATCGATCCCTCGAGGATCAAACCTACCAAAACCACCTTTAAGGGCGTCATCCCAGGTGTAGAGGCCCATTGCACGGGCTCAATCACACTGGAAGTGGTCTTCGGATCTCTGGACAACTTCCGAAGCGAGGAATTAATCTTCGATATTGTCCCGTTCCGTAGTGGCTATCACGCACTGCTCGGGCGAACCGTATTTGCAAAATTCAATGTGGTACCGTATTACGCATACCTCAAGCTCAAGATGCCAGGACCTAGGGGTCATAATAGTCAATGGAAACATAGAACACTCGCTCCGCATGGAAGAGCACACTGCGGCCCTCGCAACAGAAGCACAAAGCAGCCTTTTAGGCAAACCGCCAATTCGGCGATACAGCCCCCGGACACCATTAAGCGAGTCCGGAGTAACCTGCAACAGGATCGCCTGGCACGTTCAAAGCTCACCTAGCAATTCGGCCCCCGTCCTAGTCCCAGTCAAGCGGCGAAATCCGTGCCGCGCATACATAATTACGCACTGAAAATACCATGGGCATAGGCAGGGGCACGATCAGGGCCTGTCCCGCAATGCGGCTTAACCGCCCTAGGGGTTGCATACCTTTATCATTTTTTCTCTTTCAGGACCTTACTCTCTGGACGCCCTCTCCGGCAGTATGATTGCCGGACACATTACGGGAAGGAACAACCAAGGAGGCAAGAAGCTAAGACGTACAAGGGAACCCCCAGGTGGTCTCTCATAAAAATCGACATACCCGCTTTTTACTACCCATACGGAGCTTGCCCTTGGATAGGACATGTCAAATAGTCCTATTTTTTGCTTATTGCACTACTTGTATCAGTACGCTTCAACGTATTATTTAAATAACAATGCATAGCTAGTCTATTATTGCATTATCCATCCCTTTTTTCTTGTATGATAATTTACGACAATTTGCACCCGTACATTCTGGTATGATCGGTACGAAATGGGCTTTCGTTTACCCCATAATACGGCGTGAGAAGTCCGAACACTTTCGACAGTGCGGCACCCCGAACTTATAGCATTATATGCATCAGCTCCGAATCATGACTTGGGTCAATAGTTGGGTTTGCCTGGCTCCCATGTTTTGGTACCTTACGTTCCACTATATCGGCTAAGGTAGCGCTGGGAGAACTATTGTGATTGTGTCCCGGTTCTTCCAGACGAGCACCTCAGTAGAGAAAGCCGAAAACTGACTTTCATGATAAGGCGAGAGTTGGTTGCTGTTCGAGAGGTCTCAAGTCCTTAAAGAATTTTTCCGCTTCGGGCGAGGAGTGGGCCTTGCCCGACTTAGGCGTATATAGAGCCCCAAATTCGGCCTTCCGAATGCCAGGGGCTTCGCCAAATTTAAAATTGTAGACTTCTATGGCTAAGTGAGAGTGATAAAGCCTTATAGTCCGATTGCCTGGTTCGTTGTGCTGAACACCTCCCTCGAAGGACCCAAAATTGGGATAAAGAGTGCTCAGGTTTATCTCGAACACCCCAGTACTAGTTACATGGGGGTAGAAGCCGACGACTGGCCAACTCTCAGATTTTATAAACGGCCGCACAGAAGGTAATATTTTAAATTCAAAAAGCGTTGCATAGCGCAAATGAACTCGTTTCACATTACAGGATCACATGAGAATGTTCATTCAAAAAATACATCTCTAGCACATTCCTCCGCCACAAGGCGGGAACCCTTTAGGACACTGTCATAATACATTTCGGGGCAGCGATGCTCCTTGCCCTCCGACGGCCCCTCCTTCACCAGCTTTACGATATCCAGCTTCGCCCAGTGCACCTTTGCCCGGGCAAAAGCCCTGCGCGCACCCTCTATGCAGACGGACCGCTTTATGACTTCAAGCCATGGGCAGGCATCCACAAGCCGCCTCACCAGACCGAAGTAGCTGCTAGGCAGGGGATCGCCAGGCCACATCCGGACTATAAGACCCTTCATGGCCTGTTCGGCTGCCTTGTGACGCTCGACCAGTTGCTTCAGCTGGTCGCTCAAGGGCATTGGGTGTTCGGTCCCAGTATACGGAGACCAGAACAACTTTTCCGTCGAGCCCCCCTCCTCAGCTCAGTAAAACTTCGTGGCATCCAGTACACTGCGGGGAAGATCTGCGAACGCTCCTGGAGAGCAACGAACTCGGATAAGTAAAAGGAAAGTTTCCTTCACATGCTTGCTTTGCATAATGAATGCCTTACCCGCTGATATCTTCTTCACCGCATCAATTTCCTGGAGGGCCTTGTGGGCTTCAGCCTTGGCGATCCGTGCGCTTTCGAGCGCCTTCGCAAGCTCGGACTCTCGCGTCTTAGAGTCAAGCTCCAAGGACTCGTGTTTTTTGGCGAGAGCCTCGAGCTCTTTCTGCACCTCGCCTACCCGGGCTTCTTGCTTTTCCCGCTCAATGCGCTCCTTGGCCGCTTTGTCTTCGGCCTCGGGCAGCGCCTTCTTCAGGGTCGCCACCTCGGTTATGGCCCCTGGCAAATTCATGATGATCCTATTACTTTACAACCGAATTTATTTTTAATATATAGACAAGGTATTGCTTACCTTTTCTCTCCTCGAGCTGCCTCTTGGTAAGGTCGAGCTCTTCCTCGGACCGCTCAAGGTCCTGCTTCAGTGCAGCGACCTCCGCAGTACGTGCGGCAGTGGCCAGCAGTGAAGCCTGCATATGCACATAGACATATTCTGATTAGACTCCTGAGTCATTATTTGATCCTCTATTCGGCCTTTCTTTGCGAACGCCAAACAGAGCATCAGGGGCTACTGTCTATGCGGTAATATTTTCCTATATTTTGATTGCTTACCTCAATGCCTGTTAGGAGGCTGGCACAAGCTTCGGTTAGTCCGTTTTTGGCGGACTAAACTTTCTCGATCACCGCAGTCATGATGGTGTGGTGCTCTTCATCGATGGAAGCGCCGCGAAGCACTTCCAGCAAGTTGTCCGGTGCCTCTGGATGGACAGAGGCCACCGGCACGGGCAGCTTGCCCCTCTTAACGGGGGATCGCCTGCCGGAGTCCGGAACCACCGAAGGTTCCGGCGTAGTGTTCGGCTGGGGCCGAACTTGGAGCCCGTGGGAGTCTTGCTCCCTTTGCGCCCAAGGTCCGGATGGTCGCCTCGAGGTAACCCCAGGACTACCTCCCCTCGGCTCGGTGCCTTTTGAGACAACACCTCGACGTTGTCCTTAGGGCAAGGGGTGGAGGCGGTTGGAAGTGAATCGCTATTCATATCCGACAAGTCCAAAGAACCGTCTGATGAAGATACGTCGAGACTGGCTCGGGACGGACTGCATAATCATATTCGGCGTAAGGAGAAGCAGTGCAATAACACATACCGTGAATTACTATGGTATCCGGATGCTTACGACTTCGCCAGGGGCTTGTCCCTGGGTAACCACTCGTCGCCGCTGTAGGCGGCCGTCATGGAGCATTCCGGAAGGAGGGTCCTTCCCTTCTTGGACCCTTCGGCCTCCCCGGTTGGGGCGGCCTTCCTTTTATTGTCTCCCCCGGCTGGGGGGAGAACTTTCCTCTTCATCCTCCTTGTTTTTGTGGGACGAGTGCGCCTCGGAGTTATCAGACAATGAGTCCGATATAACCTTGCGCCAGAAACCCTTTCGGGTCCCCGTGGCCTTCTTCTTGGCCTTCTTCACCGGCACCTCGTAAGGCGCCGGAACCAGCATCTCCACTTAGAGAGCATCTGCAGGATCTTCAGGCAGGGGGGGTTGGGCAATCGATCTGCTCTGCTGTCTCTACCCAGTCCTATTAAGGGCATGGAAGCTTAGATCCCGCACATGATTAAACTGTGGCAAATAAATACCCTGTGAGATATAAAAACTTACCGGATTGGCATGGCGCTTTGCACTGAGTCCGCGGTCCTCGGTAAGGGGAGGAGGTACCTCGGCGCCCTTGAACAGCACCTTCCAGATGTCCTTGTGCGTCGTGTCGAAGAGCTCTCGCAGCGTCTGGTGCTTGGCCGGGTCGAACTCCCACAAATTGAATATCCGTCGTTGACACAGGAGGATCCGGCGGAATAGCATGACCTAGACCACGTTGACGAGCTTGATTTTCTTGCTCATCATGTTCTTGATGCAGGTCTGGGGTCTGGTCAGCTCTACCGGGGAACCCCAGGACAGGCCCTTCTCTTTCCAGGAAGTGAGCCGCGTGGGGATTCCGGATCAAAATTCAAGGGCCGCCACCCAGTTGGTGTCGTGCGACTCGGTGATGTAGAACCACCCCGATTGCCACCCCTTTGTGGTCTCCACGTAGGAGCCTTCGAGCCAGGTGACGTTAGGCATTTTGCCCACCATGGCGCCTCCGCACTCTGCTTGCTGGCCGACCACCACCTTCGGTTTAACATTGAAGGTCTTCAGTCACAGGCCAAAGCGGGGCCTGATGCAGAGGAAGGCCTCGCACACAACGATAAATGCCGAGATGTTGAGGATGAAATTGGGGGCCAGATCATGAAAATCCAGCCCGTAGTAGAACATGAGCCCACTGACAAACGGGTGAAGGGGAAATCCCAGTCCGCGGACAAAGTGGGTAAGAAAAACTACCCTCTCATGGGGTTCGGGCGTATGGATGATCTTCCCTGCATCTGGCAGCCAGTGCGCGATGTCTGCGGCCAGATATCCGGCTTCCCGTAGCTTTGTGATATTCTCCTCCGTGACGGAGGAGACCATCCACTTGCCTCCCGCTCCGGACATGCTTGGAGTGGTTTGAGGAGAAAGATGCGAACTTGGGCGCTGGAGCTCGAGTGTGCGAGAATGGATAAGGAAGGAGGAAGAAGGCGTGGGTAAAAAGGGTGAATCTTTGTCCCTTTATAAGGGCGGAGGAGGCGATGCGCCTCCCCACTTACCTGGTAAAATCGCTTATTTCCTGAACGACGTAATTGATGGCGCGGTTGGGTTACCCATACCCGTATTGATGAGAATCCAGTGATAAGGGGACACGATCTCTGCTTCGACAAGACGTGTCAAGAAAACCGCCTCGCGATATGTGAAGTGCTGGTTGAGAAAAACGATTCGAATAATGACCGGGCCATGGTATGATGTCATGCTGTCAAACATGTCAGCAGATTAGATTTGTGGAAATATTATTCTCTCTACGGTGGTATATGGAACTTGTTTTGTAGAGCCGGACACTATTCTTGTGTTCAAAATCTTCTATGGAGTATTCGGAAGAAGAACCCGCCTTGCAATGCCGAAGACAAATCCGCGCGCCGGACTCATCGTCATTGAAGCCTGGTTCAGGGGCTACTGAGGGAGTCCTGGATTAAGGGGTCTCCGGACAGCCGGACTATATCCTTTGGCTGGACTGTTGGACTATGAAGATACAAGATTGAAGACTTCGTCCCGTGTCCGGATGGGACTTTCCTTGGCGTGGAAGGCAAGCTTGGCAATACGGATATGTAGATCTCCTCCCTTGTAACCGACTCTGTGTAACCCTAGCCCCCTTCAGTGTCTATATAAACCGGAGGGTTTAGTCCGTAGGACAACAATAATCATACCATAGGCTAGCTTCTAGGGTTTAGCCTCTACGATCTCGTGGTAGATCAACTCTTGTAATACTCATATCATCAAGATCAATCAAGAAGGACGTAGGGTATTACCTCCATCAAGAGGGACCGAACCTGGGTAAACATCGTGTCCCCCGCCTCCTGTTACCATCCGCCTTAGACGCACAGTTCGGGGCCCCCTACCCGAGATTTGCTGGTTTTGACACCGACACGCAAAAAGGCGGACGATTGTAAAATCAAGTCACCTTGTCAGAAACATCTCAAAGATATGGTCAAACCGCAGGAAGAACACCTCCGCGGGCCGTGTGTCAACGTAGCACTTCCCCTCAGGCACATGAGACGCGTATGTCGGATATCCTGGATCCTTAGATGCTAGTATGCTTTTCTCAGTCGACAGCACATGGTCGTGCAGTCTCCTGAGATCCCCTGATAATTCCTTCAGCGGTTTCGACAGTAGCATTGGCTCGCCCGTGAGATGGAACATGGCCGCACCTTTCACGGGGACACGCTCTTCAAAATCCACCGTTTGGCTACTATGTGCTCTGGCTTGTTTGGAGCCAGCTATCTTCCCCGGTCTCTTTCTCTCCTTTTTCTTGGGCACACCTTCCACACCCTTCCTTAACCCCTGCCCAAGTGTTGCCAGGCTAAGCACTGTACGACCCCCGACTAGTTGAGCCTGTGTTTAGACGACATCTTCAGGCGTATCCTGTGAGGATTTCATGAAGAGAGACTTCTTGCAATCCCTACTACAACGTTCCTGCCCGGGCAGATCATCCATATCCTCATTAGCATGCTGATAGCCCGATTCATCATATGGTTGACTCATAAGTCACCCTCATACGCGTTTGTATTGAGGAAACCCATTGGGTCCTCCGTCTCATCATCCATTATTTGTTCTACGGGACCGATTACATCAGCTAGTACTATTGCACCCCCTTCATCACGTCGTCCGCCGCTCTCACCCGACACTACAGGAGCTGGTAATTGCGTAGGCGGGGTGGTGGTCTCCATACATGCTTGTTGATGTGTGGTTATTGGTGTGCTCTCGACTGGCTCCAGACGAAGAAGATTCTTCGGCCATAGCAGCACCCAACCCTTGCAACTTCCAATCTGCGGCAGGGTCTCGTCGTCCTCTCCCCCTAGGCGTAATGGAGGAGGCAAATCCTCGTGCCCCGATGTCACACTCAACAAGGTAACCTTAAAGTGCCCAGCGGGCATCGGCTGGTTGTGGAACGTGAGATCCAAGGGCTTCGTTATCACCCCCTTTCCCACGTCCACCTTCTGGCCTTTGATCAAGTAGAGTATGGTGCATGGAGTTTCGTCGGCCTGCAAACACATGTCTGCAGCGTAAAACATCCGAAAGGAAATACAAATGGAATATTCTAGATATATATATGTTCGTCCGACATGTAATTACCGTGAGGGCATCGAGCTCAGCCAAAGACGAAGGCTCACCTAGCGCGCTAGAGACTGAGGACGGGCTGCTATGAGCGGGTGCAAGAGGAGGCCCGCTTGCATGAGCAAGTGATGGTGCGGTGGTGTTGTTGTTCACGGAGTTGCTCACAACGAAACTGGGCAACGGGAAATCCTATACTGTCTTATCTGGATTTTCCTTCATCCAGTTGATGATAGCCGGGACCAAGTTAGTAGCGAAATCATCTCTGCAGGCAGTTACCTCCTGTAGCAACTCAGTTTTCTCCTCGACTAATTTTTCCGCGTCCTCAGCTGTTTTTTTCTCAAATGCAAGCTTCACCTTCTCGTCGATGTCCGCCTGACTAAAATTCTTTTTCTGCTTCTTGGCCTCCGCGCCCTCGTTGTAAAACACCTTCCATGTGGCGCCATCTCCGGCGCCATGCACACGACCATATTGCGGCCGTTGGCCCAATGGGAGTCCCTTAAGTTCGTTCAAGGCCCGGTTGAGAGGGGTGTCCCACTTGGGCCTCATTGGAGAAGTAGGGCTTTTGGCTGCAAGCTGGTGTTGCTTCTCCTGCATAAGGAACATGGACCGTTTAGGAATGTGCAGTCGACTAGATCTGGAGCTAAATGTAAGGTGGTAAAAGAATAATTACCAGTAGTCTAATCAATTTCCTCATGATCTGGTCCGTGTCAAAAACCTTCTTTTCCTTGTCCCACTTGTAGCGGGCCCTGATAAAGTAACGCTCCAAGGGGTTGGTGAACTTCACGAAGGGGTCTGGGAGACCCGCGGCTTCATGTTCCGTTTCCTCCTTATCCCATATGGTCCTTTTACTGAGGTAGCCACGGCTTCCGAGGTGATGCTTCCCCGTGTTCCTTTGCTGAAGGCTCTTGAATTTTGCAACCTTAGCCTTGGCTGCCTCGGTTGCGCAAGTGTCCTTGAACTTTTCGAACTCCTCTTCCGTAAGTGTCGGATTTTCCTCCGGAATCTTGGACAGAGGTTCCTCAGCCTCAATAGCTCGTTTCACCCTCCCTTTCCAGGAGGCCAAATCTTTGCTGAACATGCCCATGGCATGATTGTTAATCTTTTTCATTTTCGGATCATCCCACGGTTGTTCTATGTTATCATCCCGGTCGGGGAACTTGAATCTCTTGTGCAACTTCGTCAGGAGCAACTGCCTCAAATGTTCTTTACTCCTTAAGTCATCATCGTTGATTCTAGCGCATTCCTGTAGAATGCATCCTACTTGGTTCCCATAGCACTTGCGAAGTTATTCTGGCTCTAATGGCTCAAACTTGCCAGGTGCCATTTTTGTGATCACCAGTCGTCCAATGCCTAGTTTGTTAGGTTTTCGTATCCTCTGCTTCTTCTGCTTCTTCTTTTCAGTAGCAGCATCGGTGTCGGTACCTTCCCCGCCGGTATCTTCCCCGCGGTCTCGGCGCCGCCATTGGTGCTGGCGCCGACGGTGTCGATGTCGGCGTCAGTACCATCATCGAGGACGACCTGCAAACCTTTACGTTGCTTAGCAGACAAAAATTCAAGGTACTCTTGTTCACCCTCATTATCCATCTCGTCTGCATCTTGGTCAGAAGGCCCGGTTTCTTCATTGTTCGACGTTGTTTCCTCTGATTAAGTCTCCTCGTTTAATTCTAAAACTATGAAAAAATGAGAAATGACATACAAAAGATCAATGTTTGCCGGAATGTCATTTCCCAACCACTCCCGGCACGCGATATGCCTACTATCGAGCACAAGTCATGCCAAAATTCACGGAAAATTTCGGCGTGACCTTTGCTAAAAAATGGACATATCGAGCGCCTGAAATTCACCGGAACGGAAATGAATCAACATTCTGGCGTAACATAGGCCACTCGGATCATTTATGCTGCACATAATCATCATTTTCTAGATATGACATGTCCAAAATATCACATGTCAAAATGACATGTCCAAATTCCAAATATGACATGTCCAAAACATCACATGTCCACATATCACATGTCCACTTCAAATTTGCATATAAAAGGAAGAAAAATATAGAACTTGAAGAAAAATGCAAGAAGTCATAACAATATTCTAATTAACTAACTAAATTCAAATATAAATAAATAATATAATTAACCTACTACCCTAACTAAAACCTAAGTAAATTAACCAAAGAACCCTAGCTAGCAGAGAGAGGAGGAGCGGTGGGGGGCTCACAGAGGGTGCAGGCCCGACGATGGACGAGGTTGGGAGGGGTCGGGGTCGGGGTCGAGCGCCGGGGTTGGAGTCGGGATCGAGTGTCGGAACCGTGGTCGGGGTCGGAGCCGGTGTCGGGGTCGGGGCCGGGGCGAGCGCCGGGATCAAGGGCGCGGCGAGGGCAAGGCTCCGGCGGCACGACGGGCGAAGCGAGAGTGGGGATTTGGGGGGGAAAGAGGCGGGATGAAGCAGAGAGAGAAGGAATTTGGGGGTTAAGTGGACATAGCAGTAGCGCGTTTAAACCAAACGCGCTACTGCTATTACATGTAGCTATAGCGGTTTTGTAAGGAAATCGCTACTACTACCTTGACTAGCTGTAGCTCTTTTTTAGAAAAGTGCTACTGCTATAACCAGTACCTATAGCAGTTCTCCTGTTTGTTTTCTTCTATTTTTTTCCTTTATTTTCTCTCACTTTTCTTTTCTTTTTTTCTGAGAGCAGTGAAGGAAGGGAAGGCGATATATATTGCATCATTTGACGGTTAAGTATGTATACAAAATAGGAACATATATATTATATCATTAGACCCATGCATAATGGCTAAGTGTGTATACAAAATAGGAACATATATATTACATCATTTGACCGATAACATTAGGTTCCTCAGCGTTGACGTTTTAGTTTTTGAGTGAGCTTCTTTCCCTTCTTGTTCGTCGAAGAATAATTGAGCCCCTCATTGTGACTTTTTCTTTTCCATGGAGTACGGTTTTTCTTAGGTAATGTAGTATTGATTCTTCTTTTGACGTATACTTCATCGTCATCATCATCTTCCCTCATTGGGTTGTCGTACTGATCGTAGTCTTCCTCGTTGGCGACTCCATCCATTCCAATGATGTTCCTTTTGCCTCTCCTCACGACAACACGACTGGGATTGCGCGGGTCGTTTATGAAGAAGCATTGTGTCACATGCTTAGTGTGTACCCATGGCTTGTTTTTTGCGATAGCATTCACGGCAGCGCTCTTGGCGTCGGGTATAGTCATGGTAGTGAAATATCGGTTTTCTCTTTCGACATTCTTAGCCCATCTGACACGGAACATCGTCGTGTTGTGGAGTCCAGAGTAGTCAAGCTCCCAGATCTCCTCGACCCTTCCGTAAAATCTCTAAGTTGCGTCGTTGTCGCTGCCGGTCATGCATTCCATCGTCACCCCTGAGTTCTGATCATCACTATCCATATCTTTGGCCTCTATGTAGAACATGTATCCGTTGATATCGTATGCCTGATAGGTGACGAGGTTGGGCGACGGGCCATGTGCTAAGGCATATATGAGCAATCCGTCCTTAGAGCCCTCCTCCGGGGGATTAGCAATAATATGCTCTTTGAACCAATGCAGGAAAGTGGAGTTGTGCTCTCTAGTAACTTCGGCGTCCGTCCTGCATATCCCCCGGTCACGATACTTCTTTGTGATAATTTCTTTGTGCAGTGCCACGAAAGGATCTACCTCGTCTAGGTGTTGTAGCAATACCAAGTTTGCTCTGTCAAAGTCATTGCGTCGATCTGAGGATGCCACGTGCAGTTCCCTGCGACCGTTGGAGTGACCTTCTCCTTTGAGCCTCCCATTGTGCTTGTTAACGGGCAAACCAACACCAACACCAGGCGGCTAGTCTGCGCCATATAGAAAATTCTCACAGAAAGAGATGCACTCTTGTGTCAGATAGCCCTGGACGATGCTTCCATCCGGACAGCACATGTTACGAACAAATCCTTTGATGATCCCATTCATCCTCTCAAACGGCATCATGTTGTGCAGGAATGATGACCCCAGATCTATTATGTTGTCCACAATATGGACACACAGATGCACCATGACGTCAAAGAACGCGGGCGGGAAGTACATCTCAAGCTCATTCAGTATCACAACGATCTCTTCCCTATAGCCTTCGGAGCTGCTTCACACTGATCGACTTTCGAGAGATGACGTCGAAAAAGTTGCAGAGACCAATAAGGATGTCACGGACGTGCTTGTCCATTATCCCTCTAAGGGCAACACGTAGTATCTGCGTCATCATCACATGACAGTCATGGGACTTTCCCGCTGAACCTTTTCTTGTCCGTGTCTAGATATCTGCTTATCTTGCCATAGTATCCGAAACTAACTTTGACTCTGGTAAGGCACTTAAAAAATTGATCGATCTCAGCCTGACTTAAGGTGAAGCAAGAATGGGGGCAATAATCCTCTTCCTTTATTTCTTGCCCTTCTTCTCCTGCGTCTTTATCTCCGTCTCTGTCTCGTCTGTCTTTCTACGGGGCGGCATGTGCAGATCTTCCCTGATATTCAAATCTTGCAAGTCTTTTCTTGCCTCCGGCCCATCCTTGGTCTTATCCGGCATGTTCATCAGTGTCGCGAGCAAGCTCTCAAGGACATTCTTACAGATATGCATTTGATCAAGGCAATGAGGTGTGTCGAGTTTGTGCCGGTACTCCAAGTTCCAGAACACGGACCTCGTCTTCCATACCTTCAGCAGTGGCTCCGGTGCCTTTTTCATCATCTTTCCCGGCGCGGGGCACTGTTCCCAGTTTTTCAACAGCTCATTGATTTCGGCGCCGCTCCGCTTACATGGAGGTCCTCGATGCTCAATGTGACCATTGAATAGATCTCCATGGTTTCTCCACGAGTCGTCCGGATCGAGCCATCTTTGATGCCCCATGTACACGATTTTCCCAGACCCGCCATCTTTCCTTGACGTTAGCTACTAAGACGTTGTATCATCCATGCACCACATGCATCCACAATATCCATGGCACACCTGGCCTGCGACATATCTGTAACCGAGATAGTCATGCACCGTCATGATCAGTGCGGCTCTCATGTAGAAATACTCACCTTTGCTGGCGTCCCATGTCTTGGTCGGTATTTTCCATAATGTGTCTAACTCCTCTTGAAGTAGCCCCAGATACAGATTAATATTATTTCCTAGTTGTTTCGGCCCTTGAATCAGCATGCTCATGTGAATGTACTTCGACTTCATGCATTTCCATGGGGGGAGGTTGTACACCCATACAAACACGGGCCATGTACTATGGTTGGTGTTCTGGTTGCCAAACGGATTCATGCCATCAGTACACGCGCCGAGCACGATGTTCCTTGCATCACATTTGAAATACCGATAGAAGCCGTTCAATGCTCTCCACTGGCTTCCATCATTGACGTGTCTCAGCTTCAGATCATCTCCATCGTTGGGCTTCTTCCTCTCCGCGTGCCAGCGCATGAGCTTTGCTTCCTTGGGATCTACGAAATACTGCTAGAGACGACGAGTGATCGTAAGTACCATACTACTTTCTAGGGACATTTCTTCCCGGCCTTCTTGTATCGAGAAGCATTGCACACTGGACAGCTTGTTTTTTCCGCGTGCTCCTTCCGATAAATTATGCAATCGTTGATGCGTGCATGGTATCTAACGTGTGGCAGATCAAGAGGGCACACGATCTTCTTGGCCTCATCCACACTAGTAGGACATAGATTCCCCGCGGGAAGAACATCCTTTAGGTACTTGAGATGCTTATCGAGGCTAGTGTCGGTCCATTTGTTTTTAGATTTCGTCTTCAGGAGTTGGAGCGTGAAACTCAAGCGGGTCACGTCAGGATTGCAACCATCATACAATGGAGTGTTCGAGTCTGCCATGAGTTGCTGCAGCTTATCCTCCTCTCTAGAAGCATCTCTCTCAGTACTCGTCTCCTTGTGAATCAATGCTTGAACATGAGGGTCCCGCATGATTGAACTTAGTATCGACAAACTCTGCGGCGTGGAGTCCACATTTTCTCCGCCGCCATGTCCGGCCTCTTCCCCGCCGCCATTATCAATCATCTCTTCGTCTTGCCACATGCCGTCATTGCTTGCCCCGTCGGCGTCCTCAACATCATCATCCTCATCTTCAATTATCCACCGATTATAGCCATCCATGGAACCAGTCATGAGCAGGAGCGCTTCGACACGACCTTTGATACGTCTCCGTCGTATCTATAATTTTTGATTGTTCCATGCCAATATTATACAACTTTCATATACTTTTGGCAACTTTTTATACTATTTTTGGGACAAACATATTAATCCAGTGCCCAGTGCCAGTTCCTGTTTCTTGCATGTTTTTTGTTTCACAGAAAATCCATATCAAACGGAGTCCAAACGGGATAAAAACTTACGGAGATTTTTTTGGAACATATGTGATTTTTGGGAAGAAGATTCAACGTCAGACGATGCCCGAGGGGGGCACGAGGCAGGGGGTGCTCCCCTGACCCTCGTGGACACCTCGTAAGGCGGTTGGTGCCCTTCTTTCTCCGCAAGAAATCCAATATCCGAATACAAATTGTGTCAAAATTTCAGCCCAATCGGAGTTACGGATCACCGGGAATATGAGAAACGGTGAAAGGCCAGAATCTGGAATGCAGAAACAGAGAGACAGATCCATTCTCGGAGGGGCTCTCGCCCCTCCGCCGCCATGGAAGCCATAGACCAGGGGGTAAACCCTTCTCCCATCTAGGGGGAAGGTCAAGGAAGAAGAAGAAGTAGGGGGCCCTCTCCCCTCTCCCAGTGGCGCCGGAACACCGCCGGGGCCATCATCGTGTGACGGCGATCTACATCAACACCTCTGTCATCTTCACCAACATCTTCATCACCTTCCCCCATCTATCTACAGCGATCCACTCTCCCGCAACCCATTTTACCCTCTACTTGAACATGATGCTTTATGCTTCATATTATTATCCAATGATGTGTTGCCATCCTATGATGTGTGAGTAGATTTTTGTTGTCCAATCGGTAATTGGTGAATTGCTATGATTGGCTTAATTTGCTTGTGGCTATGTTGCTGTCCTTTGGTGCCCATCATATGAGCGCGCGCGTGGATCACACCATAGGGTTAGTTGTATGTTGACAGGACTATGTATTGGAGGGCAAGAGTGACAGAAGTTTCAACCTAGTATAGAAATTGATGCATACGGAATTGAAGGGGGACCAACATGTCTTAATGCTATGGTTGGGTTTTACCTTAACGAACGTTAGTAGTTGTGGACGCTTCCTAATAGTTCCAGTCATAAGTGCATAGAATTCTAAGTCAGGCATGACATGCCAGCAGTGGCCTCTCCCACATACAACTTGCCATCGGTCTAGTAAAGTAGTCAATTGCTTAGGGACAATTTCGCAACTCCTACCACCACTTTTCCACACTCACTGTACTAACATTATTGCTTCTTTAGCTAAAACAGCCCCTAGTTTTTGTTTACGTGCTCTTTATATTCTTGCAAACCAATCCCGTTACACCTACAAAGTACTTCTAGTTTTATACTTGTTCTAGGTAAAGCGAACATTAAGCGTGTGAAGAGTTGTATCGGTGGTCGATAGAACTTGAGGGAATATTTGTTCTGTTGGGGAACGTAGTAATTTCAAAAAAAATTCTACGCACACGGATCACGGTGATTCATAGCAACGAGAGGGGAGAGTGTTGTCCACGTACCCTCATAGACCGTTAAGCGGAAGCGTTATGACAACGTGGTTGATGTAGTCGTACGTCTTCACGATCGTCCGATCCTCAGTACCGAACGTACGGCACCTCCGCGTTCAGCACACGTTCATCTCGGTGACGTCTCACAAACTCACGATCCAATAGAGCTCGGGGAAGAGTTTCGTCAGCACGACGGCGTGATGACGATGTTGATGAAGCTACCGTGACAGGGCTTCGCCTAAGCACCGCTACAGTATGACCAAGGTGGATTATGGTGGAGGGAGCACCGCACACGGCTGGGAGAGATCTTTGTGATCAACTTGTGTGTCTAGAGGTGCCCCCTGCCCCTTTATATAAAGGAGCAAGGGGGAGGCCGGCCGGCCCTTGTTGGTGCGCCAGGAGGAGGAATCCTCCTCCTAGTAGGAGTAGGATTCCCTTCTTTCCTACTCCTACTAGGAGGGGGAAAGGAAGGGAGAGAAAGAGAAGGAAAGGGGGGCGCCCCCCCCCCCTCTCTTAGTCCAATCCGGGTAGAGGGGAGGAAGCGCGCTGCCAGCCCTAGGCCGGCCCCTCTCTCTTTTTGTTATGGCCCAACAAGGCCCATTAGCCCCCGGGGGGTTCCGGTAACCCCTCCGGTACTCCGGTAAAATCCAGATTTTATCCAGAACTCTTCCGATGTCCAAATGTAGGCTTCCAATATATCAATCTTCATGTCTCGACCATTTCGAGACTCCTCGTCATGTCCGTGATCATATCCGGGACTCCGAACTACCTTCGGTACATCAAAACATATAAACTCATAAAACTGATAGTCACAGAACTTTAAGCGTGCGGACCCTACGGGTTCAATAACTATGTAGACATGACCGAGACATGTCTCCGTTCAATAACCAATAGCGGAACCTGGATGCTCATATTGGTTCCTACATATTCTATGAAGATCTTTATCGGTCAAACCGCATAACACTATACGTTGTTCTCTTTGTCATCGGTATGTTACTTGCCCGAGATTCGATCGTCGGTATCCCAATACCTAGTTCAATCTTGTTACCGCAAGTCTCTTTACTCGTTTCATAATACACTATCTCGCAACTAGCTCATTAGTTGCATTGCTTGCAAGGCTTATAGTGATGTGCATTACCGAGAGGGCCTAGAGATACCTCTCCGACAATCGGAGTGACAAATCATAATCTTGATATATGCCAACTCAACAAGTACCATCGGAGACACCTGTAGAGCACCTTTATAATCACCCGGTTATGTTGTGATGTTTGGTAGCACACAAAGTGTTCCTCTGGTATTCAGGAGTTGCATAATGTCATAGTCATGAGAACATGTATAAGTCATGAAGAAAGCAATAGTAGTAAACAAAAACGATCAAGTGCTAAGCTAACGGAATGGGTCAAGTCAATCACATCATAGTCCTAATGATGTGATCCCATTGATCAAATAACAACTCATGTCTATGGTTTGGAAACTTAACCATCTTTGATCAATGAGCTAGTCAAGTAGAGGCATACTAGTGACATTATGTTTGTCTATGTATTCACACATGTATTATGTTTCAGGTTAATACAATTCTAGCATGAATAATAAACATTTATCATGAAATAAGGAAATAAATAATAACTTTATTATTGCCTCTAGGGCATATTTCCTTCAGTCTCCCACTTGCACTAGAGTCAATAATCTAGATTACACAGTAATGATTTTAACACCCATGGAGCCTTGGTGTTGATCATGTTTTGCTTGTGGAAGAGGCTTAGTCAACAGGTCCGCAACATTCAGCTCCATATGTATCTTGCAAATCTCTATGTCTCCCACCTGGACTTGATCCCGGATGGAGTTGAAGCGTCTCTTGATGTGCTTGGTTCTCTTGTGAAATCTGGATTCTTTTGCCAAGGAAATTGCA
The DNA here is from genome assembly GCF_003073215.2 of Triticum urartu. Taxonomy (NCBI): domain Eukaryota; kingdom Viridiplantae; phylum Streptophyta; class Magnoliopsida; order Poales; family Poaceae; genus Triticum; species Triticum urartu. The sequence continues at coordinate 399,440,390 of NC_053025.1, read as the reverse complement.
CCAGTATTGTCACAAAAGATTTTCATTGGACCCGATGCACTAGGTATGACACCTAGATCGGATATGAACTCCTTCATCCAGACTCCTTCATTTGCTGCTTCCGAAGCAGCAATGTACTCCGCTTCACATGTAGATCCCGCCACGACACTCTGTTTAGAACTGCTCCAACTGACAGCTCCACCGTTTAATATAAACATGTATCCGGTTTGCGATTTAGAATCGTCCGGATCAGTGTCAAAGCTTGAATCAACGTAACCATTTACGATGAGCTCTTTTTCACCTCCATAAACGAGAACATATCCTTGGTCCTTTTCAGGTACTTCAGGATGTTCTTGACCGCTGTCCAGGGATGCACTCCTGGATTACTTTGGTACCTCCCTGCTAGGCTAATAGCAAGGCACACATCAGGTCTGGTACACAACATTGCATACATGATAGAGCCTATGGCTAAAGCATAGGGAACACTTTTCATTTTCTCTCTATCTTCTGCAGTGATCGGGCATTGAGTCTTACTCAACTTCACACCTTGTAACACAGGCAAGAATCCTTTCTTAGCTTGATCCATTTTGAACTTCTTCAAAACATTATCAAGGTATGTGCTTTTTGAAAGTCCAATTAAGCATCTTGATCTATCTCTATAGATCTTGATGCCCAATATGTAAGCAGCTTCACCGAGGTCTTTCATTGAAAAACTCTTGTTCAAGTTTACTTTTATGCTATCCAGAAATTCTATATCATTTCCAATCAACAATATGTCATCCACATATAATATTTGAAATGTTACAGAGCTCCCACTCACTTTCTTGTAAATACAGGCTTCTCCAAAAGTCTGTATAAGACCATATGCTTTGATCACACTATCAACACGTTTATTCCAACTCCGAGAGGCTTGCACCAGTCCATAAATGGATCGCTGGAGCTTGCACACTTTGTTAGCACCTTTTGGATCGATAAAACCTTCAGGTTGCATCATATACAACTCTTCTTCCAGGAATCCATTCAGGAATGCAGTTTTTACATCCATTTGCCAAATTTCATAATCATAAAATGCGGCAATAGCTAACATGATTCGGACAGACTTAAGCATCGCTACTGGTGAGAAGGTCTCATCATAGTCAACTCCTTAAACTTGTCGAAAACCTTTCGCAACAAGTCGAGCTTTGTAGACAGTAACATTACCATCAGCGTATGTCTTCTTCTTGAAGATCCATTTATTTTTTATGGCCTGCCGATCATCGGGCAAGTCAACCAAACTCCACACTTTGTTCTCATACATGGATCCCATCTTAGATTTCATGGCCTCAAGCCATTTTGTGGAGTCTGGACTCATCATCGCTTCCTCATAGTTCGTAGGTTCGTCATGGTCAAGTAACATGACTTCCAGAACAGGATTACCGTACCACTCTGGTGCGGATCTTACTCTGGTTGACCTACGAGGTTCGGTAGTAACTTGATCTGAAGTTTCATGATCATCATCATTAGCTTCCTCACTGATTGGTGTAGGAATCACTGGAACTGATTTCTGTGATGAACTACTTTCCAATAAGGAAGCAGGTACAGTTACCTCATCAAGTTCTACTTTCCTCCCACTCACTTCTTTCGAGAGAAACTCCTTCTCTAGACAGGATCCATTCTTAGCAATGAATGCCTTGCCTTCGGATCTGTGATAGAAGGTGTACCCAACAGTTTCCTTTGGGTATCCTATGAAGACATATTTCTCTGATTTGGGTTCGAGCTTATCAGGTTGAAGCTTTTTCACATAAGCATCGCAGCCCCAAACTTTAAGAAATGACAACTTTGGTTTCTTGCCAAACCATAGTTCATAAGGCGTCATCTCAACGGATTTTGATGGTGCCCTATTTAACGTGAATGCAGCCATCTCTAAAGCATAACCCCAAAATGATAGCGGTAAATCAGTAAGAGACATCATAGATCGCACCATATCTAGTAAAGTACGATTACGACGTTCGGGCACACCATTACGCTGTGGTGTTCCGGGTGGCGTGAGTTGGGAAACTATTCTGCATTGTTTCATATGTAGACCAAACTCATAACTCAAATATTCTCCTCCACGATTAGATCGTAGAAACTTTGTTTTCTTGTTACGATGATTTTCCACTTCACTCTGGAATTTTTTGGACTTTTCAAATGTTTCAGACTTATGTTTCATTAAGTAGATATACACATATCTGCTTAAATCATCTGTGAAGGTGAGAAAATACCGATACCCGCCGCGAGCCTCAATATTCATCGGACCACATACATCAGTATGTATGATTTCCAACAAATCTGTTGCTCTCTCCATAGTTCCGGAGAACGGCGTTTTAGTCATCTTGCCCATAAGTCATGGCTCGCAAGTACCAAGTGATTCATAATCAAGTGAATCCAAAAGTCCACCAGTTTGGAGTTTCTTCATGCGCTTTATACCAATATGACCCAAACGGCAGTGCCAAAAATAAGTTGCACTATCATTACCAACTCTGCATCTTTTGGCTTCAACATTATGAATATGTGTATCACTACTATCGAGATTCAACAAAAATAGACCACTCTTTAAGGGTGCATGACCATAAAAGATATTACTCATATAAATAGAACAACCATTATTCTCAGATTTAAATGAATAACCATCTCGCATCAAACAAGATCTAGATATAATGTTCATGCTTAACGCTAGCACCAAATAACAATTATTTAGGTCTAAAACTAATCCCGGAGGTAGATGTAGAGGTAGCGTGGCGACGACGATCACATTGACTTTGAAACCATTTCGCACGCGCATCGTCACCTCATCCTTAGCCAGTCTTCGCTTAATCTGTAGTCCATGTTTCGAGTTGCAAATATTAGCAACAGAACCAGTATCAAATACTCAGGTGCTACTACGAGCTCTGGTAAGATACACATCAATAACATGTATATCACATATACCTTTGTTCACCTTGCCATCCTTCTTGTCCGCCAAATACTTGGTGCAGTTCTGCTTCCAGTGACCAGTCTGTTTACAGTAGAAGCACTTAGTCTCAGGCTTAGCTCCAGACTTGGGTTTCTTCTCCTGAGTAGCAACTTGTTTGCTGTTCTTCTTGAAGTTCCCCTTCTTCTTCCCTTTGCCCTTTTTCTTGAAACTGGTGGTCTTGTTGACCATCAACACTTGATGCTCCTTTCGTATTTCTACCTCCGCTGCCTATAGCATTGCGAAGAGCTCGGAAATTGTCTTGTTCATCCCTTGCATATTATAGTTCATCACGAAGCTTTTGTAGCTTGGTGGCGGTGATTGAAAAACTTTGTCAATGACACTATCAACAAGAAGATTAACTCCCAGTTGAGTCAAGTGATTATGATACCCAGACATTTTGAGTATATGTTCACTGACAGAACTATTCTCCTCCATCTTGCAGCTATAGAACTTATTAGAGACTTCATATCTCTCAATCCGGGCATTTGCTTGAAATATTAACTTCAACTCCTGGAACATCGCATATGCTCCATGATGTTCAAAACGTTGTTGAAGTCCCGGTTCTAAGCCGTAAAGCATGGCACACAGAACTATCGAGTAGTCATCAGCTTTACTTTGCCAGACGTTCTTAACGTCATTAGCAGCATCTGTAGCAGGCCTGGCACCCAGCGGTGCTTCTAGAACGTAATTCTTATGTGCAACAATGAGGATAATCCTCAAGTTATGGACCCAGTCCGTGTAATTGCTACCATCATTTTTCAACTTTGCTTTCTCAAGGAACGCATTAAAATTCAACGGAACAACATCACGGGCCATCTATCTACAATCAACATAGACAAGCAAAATACTATCAGGTACTAAGTTCATGATAAATACAAGTTCAATTAATCATACTAGTCATCAACCCGTGGGCCTGCACGGGCTAGATATTTTGTGAAACATAAACATAAAATTAATCCAACGACATACATGTGTGATGTGTGATGGGAAACAATATTGGATTGAAATATAGGAAATTTTTAGTCTAATATTACTTCTGAAAAATGGTTAGTTTCACATTGGTAATACTTATAGGAAAAAATATTAAATGTCTTTATTTACTTCCAAATAATTTGGTTCATGTGTCTTTATATTTTAGCATTGCAAGCTTTAATTTTTTATTTTTGTGCCTAATATTGTGATCTTAAGATGGTAGGAATCACAACAACATCGGGATTATAAAATTTTATAATTAGGCACCCATAACTTCTAAATACAATATGAATGAACTAACCTCATATCACACTAAAACAAAGTCTATAAGCAATATATTTGTTCAAAGTGGGTAAAAATAGTTCATCAAGAAATATGTAATATTTGCTTAATAAACTCACTTACATATTTAGTGAGCTCAGTTTCATTTATTTATATGTCCGTCAAGCATACACTGTTTTACTATCATTTTTATTAGTAAACTTACATGAGCAATTCAATTCGAATACACATTCCCTTAAAAAATATATCTTACACCAGCACAGATCACATAGTTCACCAAAGTAACGTGTAAGCATTATTATTATTTTCAAACTCATGTAAGCATTATTTGAAACAACTTTTGTAGCAGTCAGACTTTTTCTTCTTAGCATGTCATGGAGGTTTGCTTCGCTCTTCCTTCTGTTCTCCGCCGCAATGGAACTGAACAGTGTAATATATATAGACAGTAATTGTCAACCCAAAATTGGATTACAGTTCACCGGATAGTCATGATGCAACAAATAATTAGAGGGAAGGTATATCTGAATGAGTAACAGTAATCATGTATGCATACTATTGTTGATGTAAATCATTTTGCCGCCATGAATGATCAAAATTAAAACCTCTAAAATTGGCAACATCAATCCATCGACGAACAACATATCAAACTTTTCTGAGACTATATTACTTGCTGAATCTTTAAATATTTCTACAACGAAAATATAACATGACATCAAAAAGTGAGTTGGACAATCATCTTTCTAGCCTACTGCTGTTAAACAACTACAGAAATATGTCCATCCCGTCAAAAAGTGAGTTGGACAATCATTTTTCTGAACATATATTCCATGGCAAATAAAACTGAAGATTTTGAGGTTTCCTTAGCATGGAAAAAATTATATGTGCGACGTTCGTGTAATTGTAGCCATCATCTAGTTGTCTGGTCATACAGAAACTGTAATGCAAACTTGAATAAACTGAGCAATATAGATTATGTTACAGGCCTGAAGATAAAGGTTGATCTTGAATGCACAACATATTTCAGTACCTACTTTAGATAATAGTTGCACAAATAGAGTAGCTTTGTGCGCAAGACAAATCTTGAGCACGGTCCATGGGATTATATGCAAACCAATAGCTCCTAGAATGATGGTTTCACATGGTTACAAAATGTGGAAGCAAGGACGGGAGTAATTTACAGGAAAAATATAAAGTACGTTTGATACTGCTATGAAAAACTGAACTACTATAGGACTACACGATCCCATCATGTAGATTTGAAAACTGGCAAATATAATTTGGTAATTAGAAAGGACACTCGTGAAAAGCTTTGCATAGTTCTAAAACGTATGGGGATGATGGATTGGAAAATTGGAGAAGTTGAGAACTAAGAATCGATTACTACAATTTAGAAGTGATTTGATAGTTAAGAAAGAATTGGCTAATTTGGCGCAAGATAAGAAAACTAAATATTAAGACTAACATACAAGTAAGTAGTTACAAACAAACAACTTTGCTACTGGCCTAGTGCACCCTATAGTAACATCAAGTTATCTTTACAGTATTCTATAGCAACTCCAGGAAAATCCAACCATTCATATAAAATATTATACTACAAAAAGGTTAACTTACACCGAATCTATATCTGATATATTTGCTGAAGACATGACGTGCCATAAGAAAATAACTTATTTGCTTCACAGGAGACCAATTGTCATTGTACTATCAAAATATCAGTAAAGGTTCAGATGCATATCTTAGTAGGGAGATAGGAAAATCACATGTACAGCTTAACTTGAAGTGTGACTTGATCTGCACATTTCAAACTGGTATCTACCAATGCATATTTGTGTACTTTTTACATGAGATGGTTGAGGGGGGTAGTAATTCCCATAAAACAGAAAAAGGTAAGCCGTTCTGCTTGCAGGAACCAATAAATTTGCTCCAACTGTAGTACACCTTTAAAATTCTCATCGTGCTCATCAAACATGGCTTGAATATGTTTTTTTAATGAGAAGAGAGAGATATTACTTAATAACATGAAACAAACCCATGGGGAAAATCGAGATTTCAAAAGTGGACACCGCACTACAGGGCGTTTTCAGGTTGTTGTACTAATGTCACACGTCAATTGTGACGATGTGCACGCGGATGCAAGCCAAAATCAGATGGTAAATACTGTGTCACACTAGGAAGGCTGAGGGGAAAGGTTCACTTTCTAGAAATTCCGTTCAAAAATTAGTACAATAACTGACCATTAAGTCCCATCAATTCTCACCCCTTCGTCCACCACAACGCCATCTGTACTGCAAGATTGACACAATATAACCAATCATTCCTACTGAAGCGTAAGGCGCACCCTAATAATCTGATTGATCAACTTTCCGTTGCTTACTCAATTTCATTGAAAGAACACAACTTAAAACCAATTTGGAAAATCATTGCTTTGTCCAGGCTGTGAAATCCAAAAAATGGAAATCAAGCTTTTCAGAACTCATGTCCAGGGAACAACACGAAACATCTGCTCATGACCTTTTATAGATGAAACATTACAGGTAAAGCCGAATTGTTGGAAAATGAAGCAAAGGATTTAGACTGACTGAGTTGTCTGTTTAGTTGGGACAAAAGTGGTGAATGACAAAATTGAAAAGTTTGAGGGAAGATATCACTCCCTCTGATTTGCAGTGATCTATTTGTACTTTTTGTAGCCACTGGATGAGGTACAAAGGAGAATCAGTTTTAGTTTGATCAATAATGTGACCATACATGACTTGGTGGTAACTAAAATCATTTATTAGTTCAAGATAAAGACTATAAATCCTATTTGCGATCTATACAGAAATATTAGATTAGTTGTAAGTTTGCGCACAAAAATTTATTGGGAGCTTTTGTAGAGTATTGTTCGATGATGAAATAGATTTAGTGGCATGCGTATACACTATTTTGCTGCGTAAAATGGAACACATAGATCCACTAATTTCGTGAAAGCAGATTTAGCTGATACTAATCTGGATCATTATCAATTACACAACCCCATTGCCATAAATATTAGAATCGCCAAAGGGGCTCTCTGGTATTCCTGGTTGAAAATGTCTAACGTATCATATTTTTTATACGTCACAACTGTAAAATCTTAATTATGGAACTACAAAGGAAATATCATACATATTATTAAAACAGACCAAGGAAATATGGATTCCATAGTTACCACAGGAAATTGTGCATGAGCAACAATGTTAAATTCTTAGTACAAATCTGCCAAAAATGTACAGTTTAACAGCCTGAATTGAGAGAAATCTTGGAAGTTGGTCAATCTTATATATATGGAAAAATATTCATGGTCCAGGCATCATACCTTGTCTTAATACCGGAAGAAAGAGCTATTAGTTTTACCATGCAGATAATCTGATATTTGGACAACATCTATATCTTCTCCAGAGTAATAATATTTT